>NC_040079.1:66521432-66731432 GCF_003369695.1 Bos indicus x Bos taurus | reverse complement strand
AGTCCCTCCTGTTGCCCAAGGGATGGAGAGTTCGCCCAAGCCTTCCCTGGGTGCCTAAGCCATCAGGTTGCTTGCAACTTCACAGAGATTATTCTTTAGAAAAGCATATCATTTCATATAATAAGCATGTACAACAAGCTATCATATTTCTGTTATGAATTAAATCAAATAATGATATGCTACTCCTTTATACTTATAACATGTCATATACAAGTGTGTATACACAGGGAGATATTATACATAATAGCAGCACAAGTGCTATTTACCTGTTTTAAATTCTAGGTTTATTTTAATAGGAAATAAAAGCAACGTTTAAAAAAAATTCTCCCTTAAGGGCAGTAAATAAGCTCATTTGCATGTCTTTGGAGAAAGTTGTGGCAATAGGAATCTGACTTACCTATTTGGCACAGTATGCAAAGTCAGATTGACTGGATCAATTAGAGAATTATCTATTTATGAAATGTCTGGCTTCAATGAAAAGAGCTGGTACAATTATGAACTGTTGTCTTGACAACTGGGAAGGCCTGATTGGATCATTTTATCAGTAGGGTTGCTGATGATTTCAAATACTGAAAAGCAAAACCTACCAGAAAATAGTAATGAAATTAGGTTAGAGGAGAGCCAAGAGAAAAAAGGTGTGTGTGTGTGTGTGTGTGTGTGTGTGTGTGTGTATCTGTCAGTCTCAGGGACATCTGTATATGTGGGTGTGATTTTGTATACAAGGGTGCATGGATACAGGAGTTATAGCAAAAGGAGTTTTCACCAAAAAGGACCATGCAGATTTCTTGGCAAAAAGCCAGGGTTGCTATTGTAAATTTCCTAGTCGGTTTCAATGTCAACCTAAGCTCATATTTGAACCTGGAATCAGGGCAAAAGCATTATCGCTCTGTCACTTTGTTGCCAGAAGTGGAATTTTTTTTGTTAATATTTTACTGTTACATCTGACAGGATTTCACATTTTCTGTAGCCCGCCTTTAGTACATTGAACTGCCAGACAGAGAAATTAATACCCTGAGTGACTGTATTTTAATTAAGCAATTTCATGCAAATTACAAATTTTAGATTGCCAAATAATATATTGCACAAAAATTGTAGGCTGGCTGATCTGATATGCATGGAGTATTACTCTTCCAGGCACTGTGCATACATAGGAAAATGAACAAAAATGCTAATTTCCAATCTACTATGCAAACGGTAAAAGATGCCTATTTAGATACATATGCTTTTCTTAGGAAGAGTAAACAGTTCTTTAATTTAATATAGCTGACACTTGAAGATGTGTTTTTCTCTTTTACAAAGATAATTTTTACATTGAACAAGTAAATGAGAATTCAAGTAGAAAGCATCTTGTTAATAGCGACTAATAAAAACTAATATTGCATGCAGTATAATGATATTAAACCTTGTAACTGGTACATAAAGCAAGATCATTCCTATTGTGACTCTGTCAATGAACATCAAATATACTTGCATATTAAATATATACTGTTCAGCAGAAGAAAATATTAACCCTTTTAGCAGAAGACTCAGCTTTCCTGTGAGATTTTACTTTGAAATAAAAATAAAGAAATGGCATATTTGAAAGAAAAAAAACCTATTTAAATTCTACATTTAAAAATACTGTAGCTAATTTTTAGCTTTTCTAACAGATTTATAAAGTAAGAACAATCAAGAAACTCCTTGTTTACAATGTAAGAGCATATAGAATATACATGTTTCAACACTCAGAGCTTAAAGAGCTAGTGTAGGTTTAATAAAATAATCATTTGTTTCTGTCTTCTCTGTATTTTCATGTTGGAACATAAGGGAAGGGGAGATATTATACTTCCTTTTGCACATAGCTCCTTGTATTGTTCTCCAGATGTGTCTCATCTCTTGTGAAGATATGTTTTTATTCATAAAAACACAGTTTGATACTCTATGAATAAAGAGCAATATAGAATTTAAATGCTTCTAGGGTGCCAAAACTTTCCCAAAGCAAACATTCAAACTAGAAATGGGAAAAAAATTCAGCAGGGAGTTCCAGGAAATCAGTAACAAACCATGCAAGATGATTTTTCAGTTTTTGAGAATATGTACTTATGCAAGTTGAGGTTCATCCAGGAAAGAAGTTGATTTTAGTGTCTGTGTAAGAGAGCTTTCTGAATATTGTTGCTGTAAAGATTTCAATCCCTTATTTATTCTCTCCCAGACATGTCTCCAAGAATTTGGGATACAATTTTAAAATTTACATATTATATAACTTTAATAACTCTTTTGTTTTTCAGAGTAAATATCACCATCTCTAGTTTTGCCCACACAGAGCCTCAGAATCTTATTTCATAATCAAGGACAGTCTAAATTGGCCAGATCTCTCTTACTATGTCTGTGGTGTTTTTGTTACTTGGACCTTTATAAACATTGTGTAAGTTTGGTAGGAATGATTGAACCCAAACCACAAAATAAGCACAATATGGATTTAATTTTACAGTTGACTTAGATATACTACACATTGGTTGAACTGTGTTCCTGAAATAATTACCAACACTCTTCTCACTAAAGAACTGATGTCAGCTTTCAGCTTTGTCTTGTATGTGTGTATGTATATAGTCTCTATTCCAGTGCAAGCCAGATTTGAGTTTTGCCCAATATTTCCTCTGTTCTGTTATCTTTGGCCACAGTGATTATCTGCTTTCTTCTAAAAGGGCACTAACATTGTTTACATAAAGATTTTAGTCAAGACTGAAGTAGTTGATCAAAGTTTCATTTCAAATTAAGCAGTTATCAATGGCCTCAGGGTTGGGTTTCAGGAAGGTTGGACCAAATCTAAAATTCCTAAAGTCACACCCAAAATCAGGAGCTGGAGAGATAAGATGAGAACACCAAGTTTTCAGGGTTAAGACTGGGTTCATTAATAAGAGATAAAGCCAATTTTTTTTTTTGATAAGGTGGGAAGTGAATTGACCTAGGTTGTATGCCCATCTCTAAATCATTTATTGGGAGAAGGTAGAAGCAGGGGTCTGAGTACAGGCATCTGGACTGTGTACACACTTAGAAGCCAGGGAGTATGGTCAGACCCCTCTAAACCACTGCAATTAAGGCAAAGCACGGTAGTTCCCCCAAGAGAAAACTTTAGATTCTGTTCCCAGTAGAATCAATGGTGAGTAAGCAAAACAGTATGTATGTGTCCATGACAGCCATAGACAAGCTATTTGAAGTTGAGCATCTTATATAATTGTTCTGAGCCTCAGATTTTTTTATCTATACAATTGGTACAATAAGACCATCCTAGAAAGGTTGAGAATGGGAGATGATTTGTGTAAATTGATTCTCAAGCACTGAACATATAAGAAAATAAGTTTAATAAGTTATTGCTTAAGAAAAGTGTTGTGCTGTGCTGTGCTTAGTTGCTCAGTTGTGTCTGACTCTTTGCAACCCCATGGACCGTAGACTCCCAGGCTCCTCTGTCCATGGGGATTCTTCAGGCAACAATACTGGGGTGGGTTGCCATACCCTCTTCCAGGGGATCTTCCCAATCCAGAGATCGAACCCAAGTCTCCTGCATTGCAGGCAGATTCTTTACCATCTGAGCCACCAGGGAAGCCCTTAAGAATAGTACTTATAATAAAATATATTGTATATGTATATTATGTGAATGTATTTACTTATATTTACAATTATTTTTAGAGATGAGTTTGGAAAAAAATGATAGGGGACATTAGTCTGACATGCAAATAATAGTTATCTCTAGGTAGTAAGCTGATGGAAATAATATTTCTCCAGATTTTCTTTACTTTCCAGATTTTTTAATAGCTATGTTCTTTTTTATGATATAAAATAAATACTTTTTAAAATAAATCAAGAAAAATGCATGTATTATAATTAATCCTAAAACATGCTTTTTTTCAACATCACTTAGTTTTGAGAATATATCCTCACAGTTCACTAAGTATGAAGGATATTGGACCATCAATGTTAATATTCCCATTTAGTTGTTTATTGGTATTTTATTTTTATCAAAATAAGTGGGCCAAGTCAGTTTATATTTTTTAATAAATATGTGAGGATCAGTTGCCTTTAAAGAGTAACTAGTAGATTTGATTAAAAAAATATGCCATGAAATTATTATTTCTTTAAATATAAACTGAGAGTCTAAAAATCACTAAGAAATTGTCCTTTAACATTCAAGTTATTAAGTGCTTTGCACTGGGTTGAGTTCAAGGAAGTTTATAATTAAAGATAGCAAAAGGGGCTAATAACAATACTATTTACCTGGCTATACCCATAGAATTGCTATTGTACTTGTGTGTGTGTGTGTGTGTGTATTCCTGGAGACACGTGAACATATACACCCATACCTACATTCAAATAAAGTCCTTTTAAGAAACCTACTTTAATCAGTGGGATCTTGCGCTTTGTAAAATTGTAACCTTATGACATGTTGATGTCCATATTGCTGTAAGAATTCCCACTGAGGCTATATAGATTGTATTTATTAAGAATTAATAGTCTAAGGACAAGAGAAGCCTGGCATGCTGCAGTCTGTGGGGTTGCAAAGAGTTGGACCCAACTTAGAGACTGAACAACAACAATAATAATGTCAGAGGAAAAAAACTGGAGAAATACCACCAAGGTTCCTAGAGTTTAAAGGAAGATAGATGGATTTTAAGAAAAGTACAAGAAACATAACTGCTATTTTGGAAATGCGTATCAAGTACAATGAGAAAACGGGAAGGGGCTTTGCTGAGCCTGCCCTGGAGAGAGAAAAAGGGAAGCCACAGAGGTGGCAGCATTTGAAGAGAGGCTTAGAAGCTGAGTTAGAATATGATGTCAATCAAGTGAACAAGGAAAAGGGGCAGCATAAGCGGAGTCCAGTGTAGCAGAGTATGGTTCACATGCTGCTGGTGGCAAAGGTGATATTTAGGATGTACAGTTATGGACAGTTTTTTGTTTGTTTCTTTTAACTTTTCATTTTTAAATAGTTACAGATTCATAGGTACTTGTGGGGAAAATGTATAGGAAGGTCCTGTGCACCCTACACTCTCCCTCCTCCAATGTTAGCATCTTATCTAACAACAGTAGATATCCATGCCATGAAGCTGGTGTTAGTAGAATTTACAGAGCTTGAGATTGGCCAGTCATACATATATTTGTTTGTATGTGAGTACAGTTCTAGTCAATTTTATCACGTGTTTACACACCGTAAAAAAATGAAGAACTATTCCATCACCATAAAGTTCCCTTATGTTATATCCCTTATTTATATCTCCAGCACCCCCAAACTTCTACTCTCTACCCACTCCACATTCAGACTCTAATTTCTGTCAACCACTAATCTGCTTTGTATCTCTCTAATTACATTATTTCAAGAATATTATGTAAATGTAATCACAGAGAATGCTACCTTTTGAGATTGGCTTTTTCCCTTGCAACATGATTTCTCTAGAGATTCATCTAACTTGTTGCTACATTGTTAGTTTGCTCTGTTTTATTGCTGAGTAGTATTCCGTGATATGGTTGTACCAAAGTTTGTTAACTTTGTTCACTCACTGAATGACATTTGAATTTTCCTGTTTTTGAACTACCAAAATCATTCCAGGTCTTGAACATAAGTTTTAATTTATCTGAGATAAATGCATAAGAGTGCTTGATTGTATGGTAAATGTGTTTTAGTTTTAATGAAAGTTGTCAACCTGTTTTCCAAAATGGCTCTGTCACATTATATTCCCACCAGAAATATATGAATAATTGACATTAAAAAACTTTTATAGTTACATCTTTATTTTAGGTTACTTTCTATGTGTTAAATAATATCAGTGTTCCACTTAATGATAGTTTCCTCTTAAATATGAATATATTAAGATAAAAATTAGCTGGCTAAGATCAATGTAAAAATATTATAGTGTTTCTGTTTTTTGGGACATGGCAAAAAACAATGCAGGTAGTATAGGAAGAAGGGAAATTTGGAAAACTGGCATGGTGGTTTAGGTCCTTTATTTTGATTGTTAAATATTAGATAGTTTTGGTTTCAAGTCTTGTTCCATCACTAACTACCTCTGGTTCAGTCTCTTATATATTATTTAACTCAACATATTAATGAAAGAAAGTGAAAGTGTTAGTCACTCAGTGGTGTTCAACTTGAACACCCCATGGATTATAGTCTCTGTGGGATTCTCCAGGTAAGAATACTGGAGAGGGTTGCCATTTCCTTCTCTAGGGGATCTTCCCAACCCAGGAATCAAACCCTGGTCTCCTGGATTAAAGAGAGATTCTTAAATGTCTGAGCCACCAGGGAAGCCCCAATATATTAATAAAACATATACTTTTAATAGTAATAACATGGTTGTTGAGAAAATCATTGAGATCACATATATCAAAAACATAACTAATGCCCAGAATGTTGTAAACCTCTTATCTATTTTTGTAAAGACAGCCATTGTCCAGGGTGAGTATACATGAGGCCATACGTAGAATGATTCATAACGTGTGGATGGGACTCAAAAACAAACAAACAAATTTAATGGTGCTAAATGTAACCTTGAAAGGGACATACTGCCTATTATATATACAGAGATTAACAATAGGAGTAAACTGATCCATAGTATGTATGGAAATACCTCTTCCTATTTATTCTTCACAGAGTAATAGGTATCATAGGTTCATAAAACAAAGCTAAAGGAACTCTTTTCAAATTCATATAAATGAAACCTAACCCTTTATGATGTGAAGTTTGATATTACATTCTTGTTTCAGCTATTAGTTTTTAGCTAGAGTCTCCTCTTTTGACTTCAGAAACTCAAATCAGACGGTTGGAGCAATTGAGAGGAAAGAACTTAGACTAATAGGAACCTAGACTTTCAGAAGGCATCTTAACTACTTCTCTAACTGTGTCAGTCCAGCGAACTACTTAATCTCTCCAACCCTGTATATTCTATGTAAAATAGGCTTAATATTTTCTCTAAGGATTCATCCTGAGAATTAAGTGAGATAATATCTTTAAGATTCCTGGCATATAGTTGGAGTTCATTAAGTAATAATTATTTTTATTTGGAGGGGTTTTTAAAAATGAGTCTTGGGTTAAAGCAAACTCACTTATGAGTAGAACTGAATTTGTTGATCTAAACTGCAGCCTCTTTTTGCTAACAGTGCCAAACAGAGTTTCCTAAGAGTTTTTAAAGGGATGTGCTTGAGGTTTGAGGAGAAGGCAATGGCAACCCACCCCAGTACTCTTGCCTGGAAAATCCCATGGACGGAGGAGCCTGGTAGGCTGAAGTCCATGGGGTTGCTAGGAGTCGGACACGACTGAGCGACTTCACTTTCACTTTTCACTTTCATGCATTGGAGAAGGAAATGGCAACCCACTCCAGTGTTCTTGCCTGGAGGATCACAGGGATGGGGGAGCCTGGTGGACTGCCGTCTATGGGGTCGCACAGAGTCGAACACAACTGAAGCGACTTAGCAGCAGCTTGAGGTTTGAGGGGTTGAGATGTCCTGTGTGCACATCTGTTTGACTATGCTTGTTTCAAATACCCAATACTCATTCATTCACTCACTCATTCAATAAATGATAACAGGGTAACCTGAAAACCTAAGATGCAGGACTTCCCCGGCTTTCCAGTAGTTGAGATTTCGCCTTCCAGTGTAGAAGTATGGATTTGATCCCTGTCAGGGGGCTGAGATCCCACATGCTTCATGGCCAAAAAACCAAAACATAAAAAACAGGAGCAATATTGTAACAAATTCAGTTGTTTGTTTTTTGTTTAGTCACTAAGTCCTGTCCAACTCTTTGTGACCCCCTGGACTATGGTCCACCAGATTCCTCTGTCCATGGGATTTCCCAGGCAAGAATACTGGAGTGGACTGTCATTTCCTCCAATAAAGGCTTTAAAAAATGGTTGACAGTAAAAAAAAAAAAAAAAGAAGAAGAAGAAGAAGCACCTGAAGCATAAGATCCTGGACCTAAAATCATTCTACTCAACCATGGATGATTACTATTGCACATCTGACTCATTTGAGTCACTTTCTTGATACTGAAGGGAATGATTAGTAGTTGTATTTAGACACAGAGTAGAAAGGAAAGTTATAGAGTGAGGAACTCTCATACCTAGGGATACTAGAGAGAAAAGTTGCTTTAGTTTTCCTACTAATAACCTTCATAGAGATAGGCAAGATTGATGACAGTGGTGCTTTTTTTGCCCACTATATCAATCATAAACATTATCAGCCAGCCTTTTCAATTTTGAGAGAACTTTATAATTTTGGTAGGAAAGAATGTGGAAAGGAAGCTCAGCAGGATAATGACATCTCTCTTAACCCTTTTTAAGCAATAAATTTTCCCTCCTATTCCCCTGTTATTGGTGGAAAGTTTACTGCAATACAATGGATTAGAAAAGAACAGTGGTCAACAAAATAAACAGATTATCAGAAATGTTTAAGACTAAATATTGGAAGTTGTTAAGGGTTACTTATTATTGAATGTTTGTCTTTGCGGCATTTAAAATTTTATTTAATGTAATAATTATGCTTAAAATGCTATGAACTATAAATTTAATGGAGAGTAGATTATAATTGTAATATATTATATATACCATATATATGGTACATATATATATATATATATATATATATATATAATATGTGCCATATATCCTTCACTACATATTTAAATGGATGACAACATTTCAGGAAAGATTTGAATTTTACTATAAAACTTTTAAAATTGTACTTTGGCATTATTAAAACATTGCATTTTTCTTTTATTTTAAAATTTTAACTGGATGAGGTACTAGAGTGAATGCTTTATGCAATTTTTAAAATGATTTTTTGCAATATTAACTTTTATAATATGAAATATAATTAGAACAATGAAAATAAGAAGGGTTCAAGATTATAGTGCTTACTATCCTTGGTCCCTGCCCTTCCCTATTCCCATTTTTGTCTCGCTTTTCATTGGCCTTCACTGGGAAGATCTTTCTAAATAGATTGTTTTTCTGTGTTTAGAGTCCACATTCCAAAACATATTCCTGCACTTCCCAATAAACCTGAACTGTCTTGTTTTTAAAGATTTTAAAGTTAATAGGAATCAAAGTGGGATCGTTATTTCTCCTAGAAAAGTATCTATTTTTTAGAATGTTTTTTGCCAGATTTTGGAAGGTATACCTTACCCAACTACAGTGCTTTACTTGGATACAGGAAAACTGTGTTTTTGCTTCAGCACTGCCACTTGAAGGGTTTGCTGACACGCGTAAAGCACTCACTTGCTTTGACATTCAGTACTCTCCTCTGAAAAATGGGCATGATAATCTAGACCACTTAACATGATTGCTATGAGGACTAAATGGCACAATAGAGACAAAAATGATTTTAAAACTATGAAATATTGTGCAAATAAAGTATTCTTTTAACCTCAAAATTTATCTTGGGAGAGTTAATGTCTTTTCATTTATGCGAGTTCAGTTCAGTCGCTCAGTCGTGTCCAACTCTGTGAGACCCCATGAATCGCAAAACACCAGCCCTCCCTGTCCATCACCAATTCCCGGAGTTTACACAAACTCACGTCCATCAAGTCAGTGATGCCATCCAGCCATCTCATCCTCTGTCGTCCTCTTCCCACCTGTCCTCAATCTCTCCCAGAATCAGGGTCCTTTCAAATGAGTCAGCTCTTCGCATCAGGTGGCCAAAGTATTGCAGTTTCAGCTTCAACATCAGTCCTTCCAATGAACACCCAGGACTGATCTCCTTTAGGATGGACTTGTTGGATTCTCCTGGCAATCCAAGGGATTCTCAAGAGTCTTTTCCAACACCACAGTTCAAAAGCATCAATTCTTTGGTGCTCAGCTTTCTTTATACTCCAACTCTCACATCCATACATGACTACTGAAAAAACCATAGCCTTGACTAGATGGATGTTTGTCGACAAAGTAATGTCTCTGCTTTTTAATATGGTGTCTAGGTTGGCCATAGCTTTCCTTCCAAGGAGTAAGCATCTTTTAATTTCATGGCTGCAATCATTACATAAATTTACATAAATTTTAGGTATAAAATTTAAATGTAAACAATTTATATTTTCCACAAATATTATTTTCAAGAGCTACTACTCCAAACTGTGAGAAAAATTTATAGCATATTTTTGTCCTACATAAGATGCTGACAATTATTATTAATATAAGCGTATAAATATCATGAAATATGTAATACTATAGAGACTATGCAAGCTTGATATAGAATAACATTTCTTGTGCATTTATTCTATAAAAATACATTGTAAGTTCATGTTTTTCTTCAAATAATTAAATATTTCAAAAGTTATAGCATGCACTATTAAAATAAGTATTTTTAATTTTTAGATTACTAAGTGTGATGTAGCCTTAGCCAAATGCCACTCATGTAAAGGAAACAAAATACATTGTCATATATTCAAATAATGAGAAAATTAGTTAGAATCAGATACACAAAGATAGATGAAATAAACATTTCTAAAAATTAGAATATTGAGGACAAAATGCTTTGGTAAATTTAATAATATTAATGATATAGTTTATCTAAATATTGTTTCTAGATGGAGACAACATCAAATCTGTGGTAAAATGACACTTGAAATAGAAGTTATATAATAAAAATCAATGACAGTAATAATTGTGATCTATAACTTCTGATCATATTAGTAAAGATTTGCTGATCTGAGCATCAGTTCAATTCAGTTCAGTTCAGTTGCTTAGTCATGTCCGACTCTTTGCGACTCCAAGAATCGCAGCATGCCGGGCCTCCCTGTCCATCACCAACTCCCAGAGTTCACTCAGACTCACATCCATCGAGTCAGTGATGCCATCTAGCCATCTCATCCTCTGTCGTCCCCTTCTCCTCCTGCCCCCAATCCCTCTCAGCATCAGAGTCTTTTCCAATGAGTTAACTCTTTGCATGACGTGGCCAAAGTACTGGAGTTTCAGCTTAGGCATCATTCCCTCCAAAGAAATCCCAGGGCTGATCTCCTTCAGAATGGACTGGTTGGATCTCCTTGCAGTCCAAGGGACTCTCAAGAGTCTTCTCCAACACCACAGTTCAAAAGCATCAATGCTTCGGCGCTCAGCTTTCTTCACAGTCCAACTCTCACATCCATACATGACCACTGGAAAAATCATACCCTTGACTACACAGACATTTGTTCACAAAGTAATGTCTCTGCTTTTCAATATGCTATCTAGGTTGGTCATAACTTTCCTTCCAAGGAGTAAGCGTCTTTTAATTTCATGGCTGCAGTCACCATCTGCACTGATAATGGAGCCCCGAAAAATAAAGTCTGACACTGTTTCCACTATTTTCTCATCTATTTCCCATGAAGTGATGGGAGCAGATGCCATGATCTTCGTTTTCTGAATGTTGAGTTTTAAGCCAACTTTTTCACTCTCCTCTTTCACCTTCATCAAGAGGCTTTTTAGTTCCTCTTCACTTTCTGCCATAAGGGTGGTGTCATCTGCGTATCTGAGGTTATTGATATTTCTCCCAGCAATCTTGATTCCAGCTTGTGCTTCTTCCAGCCCAGTGTTTCTCATGATGTACTCTGCACATAAGTTAAATAAGCAGGGTGACAATATACAGCCTTGACGTACTCCTTTTCCTATTTGGAACCAGTCTGTTGTTCCATGTCCAGTTCTAACTGTTGCTTCCTGACCTGCATACAAATTTCTCAAGAGGCAGGTCAGGTGGTCTGGTATTCCCATCTCTTTCAGAATTTTCCACTGTTTATTTTGATCCACACAGTCAAAGGCTTTGGTATAGTCAATAAATCAGAAATAGATGTTTTTCTGGAACTCTCTTGCTTTTTCAATGATCCAGCGGATGTTGGCAATTTGGTCTCTGGTTCCTCTGCCTTTTCTAAAACCAGCTTGAACATCTGTAAGTTCACGGTTCATGTATTGCTGAAACCTGGCTTGGAGAATTTTGAGCATTACTTTACTAGCATGTGAGATGAGTGCAATTGTGTGTTAGTTTGAGCATTCTTTGGCATTGCCTTTCTTTGGGACTGGAAGGAAAACTGACCTTTTCCAGTCCTGTGGCCACTGCTGAGTTTTCCAAATTTGCTGGCATATTGAGTGCAGCACTTTCACAGCATCATCTTTCAGGATTTGAAATAGTTCAACTGGAATTCCATCACCTCCACTAGCTTTGTTCGTAGTGATGCTTTCTAAGGCCCACTTGACTTCAGATTCCAGGATGTCTGGCTCTAGGTCAGTGATCACACCATTGTGATTATCTGGTCATGAAGATCTTTTTTGTACAATTCTTCTGTGTATTCTTGCCACCTCTTCTCAATATCTTCTGCTTCTGTTAGGTCCATGACATTTCTGTCCTTTATCGAGCCCATCTTTGCATGAAATGTTCCCTTGGTATCTCTAATTTTCTTAAAGAGATCTCTAGTCTTTCCCATTCTGTTGTTCTCTATTTCTTTGCATTGATCGCTGAGGAAGGCTTTCTTATCTCTTCTTGCTATTCTTTGGAACTCTGCATTCAGATGCTTATATCTTTCCTTTTTTCCTTTGCTTTCACTTCTCTTCTTTTCACAGCTATTTGTAAGGCCTCCCCAGACAGACATTTTGCTTTTTTGCATTTCTTTCCATGGGGATGATCTTGATCCCTGTCTCCTGTACAATGTCACAAACCTCCGTCCATAGTTCATCAGGCACTCTACCTATCAGATATAGTCCCTTAAATGTATTTCTCACTTCCACTGTATAATCATAGGGATTTGATTTAGGTCATACCTGAATGGTCTAGTGGTTTTCCCTACTTTCTTCAATTTAAGTCTGAATTTTGTAATAATGAGTTCATGATCTGAGCCACAGTCAGCTCCTGGTCTTCTTTTTGTTGACTGTATAGAGCTTCTCCATCTTTGAGCATAGACGATATAAAATCTATCTAAATTTTGCATACCTATGGAGAAGTCACAGAGACAGCTATGGCACTCCACTCTAGTACTCTTGCCTGGAAAATCCCATGGACAGAGGAGCCTGGTAGGCTGCAGTCCATGGGGTCGCTAAGAGTTGGACACGACTGAGCAACTTCACTTTCACTTTTCACTTTCGTGCATTGGAGAAGGAAATGGCAACCCACTCCAGTGTTCTTGCCTGGAGAATCCCAGGGGTGGGGGAGCCTGGTGGGCTGCCGTCTATGGGGTCGCACAGAGTCGGACACGACTGAAGTGACTTAGCAGCAGCAGCAGCAGCATGGAGAAGTCAAAAGTCATTAGAATCAAAAGGATGATAATTATTTGTCAAAATTAGAATAAAAATCGAAAGCAAAGAAAACCATTCTTGAGGCAAAAGAGAATATAAAATTACAGTCAACCATATTCAATTTATACTCTGAAACAAGAATTGTAAAAGTTCAAAGTTAAAAAATATAGAAATGTCAATAAAAATCCTAATGATTTACAATTTTAAAAATATTTTGAAATTCAAATAGAAAAGTGACAGTAGCTGAAAGAATGGTTAAAGTAGGTCAGATACAGAGAAACAAAACAAAGTGGGAGATACAATACAAATGTCAGATAAAATAGACCTGACTTCAAGAAGAAAGTATTTTAAACCAAGAAGTTTGAAACAACTAACCATACCTCTCCTTCACCTTTCACTTTAAAGGCTTTGCTGAAAGCTTTCAGTAACTTTGGGGTTTTTAGGGCATGAGCCACCCTTCTCCTTGCATGGCCCTATAATAAACTTTCTCTATTCCAAATTAAAAAAAAAAAAGAATTCAAGGTAAAAACCATACAGAGAATCAAAACAATTGATAAAAGTTGTCAGTCAACTTCTAGGCAGTTTTTAAGAATGTTACGACTGAGCGACTTCACTTTCACTTTTTACTTTCATGCATTGGAGAAGGAAATGGCAACCCACTCCAGTGTTCTTGCCTGGAGAATCCCAGGGACAGGGGAGCCTGGTGGGCTGCTGTCTATGGGGTCGCACAGAGTCGGACACGACTGAAGTGACTTAGCCTAGCCTAGCCTATGTAACAAAATAGGAGTCGGACACAACTGAGCGACTGAACTGAACTGAACTGAACTGATGTAACAAAAGCAATTCCAGCTAATTATATAAAGTAAAAGGTATTAGAAATGAAAGAAGTAGAAAATAACATTAGTAGATGTTATTTATCACTATTATTCTGGACAGATCAAGTAACAAAAACCAAGAGTGCGTCAAAGACTTTTTGTTGTTGGTATCAAGCTATTAATAATTATGAGCATTCTGTTTACTCATGTGAGAAGCAGATGAATCCATAGATTCGTTTTATCCACCAAAGGGGGAAAAGGCTTGATATAAAAGAAAGAGAAGAGAGGGAGGAAAAATGGACTACAGACAATATTAGAACAGTGGTCAGTTTCCACTTTTCTAAAGTGATTAGTTGTTAGTTAAAAGGAGGTGTGTCTAACCCATCTATCCTCTATTGATTGACAAAGCAGAATAAAAGAAAACAACTTCAGTTGTTTATGGATTCCTTAGAAGACCTCACACATTTCTTAGTGTCTTTGTGACAAGCTGACTCTATGAAATGTCTGCCAGAAGGTCTTTAAAAACATCTCTACTTTAGTTATATCAAATCTTCCCCATTTCCCTGTTCAGAAACTTTCAGGTATAATTATGATTTGTCATAATACACTTGCATATAAAATAAATACAAAGTCTATGAAAGAAAATATTTCAGATTGTTAAGACAGATGGTTCTGGTGGTGATATTAAGTGTGATTTTTATTCTTCTTATAAATTGTCCTAAAATTTTCAAAATCAAAAAATTAGTTTTATAATCAAAAAACCTAAATTTTTTTATTTTAAAAAGCAATAATTGTCCTCCTCATTGAGCAACCGAGTGCTTTATGTAGGTTGCTTCATTCAGTCCTGCAGCAAAACCCAACATAGTTTATTACCTCATTTAGAGAGAAAGAAATTGATCCTGAGAGAGGACAACTAATTTGTCCAAGAATCCACTAGTTCCATTATTTTGACTCACTAAATATTAGTAACATGTCCCCTCTTATCATTCTTTTTTAATAATATACTAGAGGATCTACCCAAGAATGGGATATAAAGATATACAGACTAGAAGGAAAAAACAAATCTCTCTTTGCTCTGAGATGACGTGATGAATTTAGAAGATCAGAAAAAAATTTTTTAAATTCCCTGGAACAAATAAGTAATTATAGCAAGGTGTGAGGATAACAAGGTTAATATGCAGAAGTCAGTTGGTTTCCAACAACTAGGAGTGAATGAGGAATTTGAAATTAAAAGAACAATACTATTTATATTATCATTTCCGGCAGTGAAATGCTTAGAGATAAATATATACAGAATCTATAGGAAAACTGTGAAACTCTGATTAATGAAAGCAAAAAACTGTTACAAATTCAATTCAGTTTAAATCAAAATTCCAACAAGTTAATTTGTAGATATTAAAAAAAAATGGGTTATGAAGTTTACATGGAGTGGCAAAAGACCCAGAATAATCAACATAATACTGAAGGAGAATAAAGTTGGAAGACTGGCATGACCTGACTTCAAGACTTACAATAAAGTTATAGTGCTATGTGAGTCCAACTATATGATAGTCACAGAGAAGGCAATGGCAACCCACTCCAGTACTCTTGCCTGGAGAATCCCAGGGACAGGGGAGCAGTCTATGGGGTTGCACAGAGTCGGACACGACTGAAGCGACTTAGCAGCAGCAGCGGCAGCAGCAGCATATGATATTCTGGGAAAAAAAAAAAACAACAAAACTACGGAAAGAGTAAAAAGGTTAATACTCCTGGAGCCTACTCAAACTCATGTCCATTGATTCATTGATGCCATCCAACCATCTCATCTTCTGTCATCCCCTTCTCCTCCTGCACTCAATGTTTACCAGTATCAGGGTCTTTTCAAATGAGTCAGCTCTTTGCATCAGGTGGCCAAAGTATTGGAGTTTTGGCTTCAGCATCAGTCTTTCCAATGAATACTCAGGACTGATCTCCTTTAGGATGGCCTGGCTGAATCTCCTTGAAGTCCAAAGGACTCTCAAGAGTCTTCTCCAACACCACAGTTCAAAAGCATCAATTCTTTGGGGCTCAGTTTTCTTTATAATCCTACTCTTACATTTATACATGATTACTGGAAAAAACAGACTATATTTTTGAGCTCCAAAATCACTGCAGATGGTGACTGCAGCCATGAAATTAAAAGACGTTTACTCCTTGGAAGGAAAGTTATGACCAACCTAGATAGCATATTGAAAAGCAGAGACATTACTTTGCGAACAAAGGTCTGTCTAGTCAAGGCTATGGTTTTTCCAGTGGTCATGTATGGATGTGAGAGTTGGACTGTGAAGAAGGCTGAGTGCCGAAGAATTGATGCTTTTGAACTGTGGTGTTGGAGAAGACTCTTGAGAGTCCCTTGGACTGCAAGGAGATCCAACCAGTCCATTCTGAAGGAGATCAGCCTTGGGATTTCTTTGGAAGGACTGATGCTAAAGCTGAAACTCCAATACTTCGGCCACCTCATGCGAAGAGTTGACTCATTGGAAAAGACTCTGATGCTGGGAGGGATTGGGGGCAGGAGGAGAAGGGGACGACAGAGGATGAGACGGCTGGATGGCATCACTGACTTGATGGATGTGAGTCTGAGTGAACTCCGGGAGTTGGTGATGGACAGGGAGGCCTGGCATGCTGCGATTCATGGGGTCACAAAGAGTCAAACACAACTGAGCAACTGAACTGAACTGAACTGAACTGGAAAAAACATAGCTTTGCCTAGATGGACCTTTGTTGACAAAGTAACATCTCTGCTTTTTAATATGCTCTCTAGATTGGTCATAAACTTTCTTTCAAGAAACAAGCGTCTTTTAATTTCATGGCTGCAATCACCATCTGCAATGATTTTGGAGTCCAAAAAATCAAGTCTGTTTTCATTGCTTTCCCATTTATTTGCCATGAAATGATAGGTCAGATGCCATGATCTTACTTTTCTGAATGTTGAGCTTTAAGCCAACTTTTTCACTCTCCTCTTTCACTTTCATTAAGAGGCTCTTTAGTTCTTCACTTTCTGCAACAAGGGTGGTGTCATCTGCATATCTGAGGTTATTGATATTTCTCCCAGCAATCTTGATTCCACCTTGTGCTTCTTCCAGCCCAGCATTTCTCATGATGTACTCTGCATATAAGTTAAATAGGCAGGGTAACAATATACAGCCTTGACGTATTCCTTTTCCTATTTGGAACCAGTTTGCTGTTCCATATTCAGTTCTAACTGTTGCTTCCTGACCTATGTACAGATTTCTCAGGAGGCAGATCAGGTGGTCTGGTATTCCCACCTGTTTAAGAATTTTCCAGAGTTTGTTGTGGTCCACACAGTCAAAGGATTTGGCATAGTCAGTAAAGCAGAAGTAGATGTTTTTCTGGAACTCTCTTGCTTTTTCTATGATCCAGCAGATGCTGGCAATTTGATCTCTGGTTCCTCTGCCTTTTCTAAAACCAGCTTGAACATCTGGAAGTTCACAGTTCATGTACTGTTGAAGCCTGGCATGGAGAATTTTAAGCATTACTTTGCTAGCCTGTAAGATGAGCACAATTGTGTGGTAGTTTGAGCACTTTTTTGCATTGCCTTTCTTTGGGATTGGAATGTAAACTGACCTTTTCCAGTCCTGTGACCACTGCTGAGTTTTCCAAATTTGCTGACATATTGAGTGCAGCACTTTCACAGCATCATCTTTCAGGATTTGAAATAGTTCAACTGGAATCCCATCATCTCCACTAGCTTTGTTCATAGTGATGCTTCCTAAGTCTCACTTGACTTCACGTTCCAGGATGTCTGGCTCTAGGTGAGTGACCACACTATGTGGTTATCTGGGTAGTGAATATCTTTTTTGTATAGTTCTTCTGTGTATTCTTGCCACCTCTTCTTAATACCTTCTGCTTTTGTTAGGTCCATAGCATTTCTGTCCTTTATTGTGCCCATCTTTGCATGAAAATTTCCCTTGGTATCTCAGATTTTCTTGAAGAGATCTCTAGTCTTTCCCATTCTTTTGCTTTCCTCTATTTCTTTGCATTAATCACTGAGAAAGGCTTTATTATCTCTCCTTGCTATTCTTTGGTACTCTGCATGCAAATGATTATATCTTTCCTTTTCTCCTTTGCCTTTCACTTCACTTCTTTTCAAAGCTGTTTGTAGGGGCTCCTCAGACAACCATTTTGCCTTTTTGCATTTCTTTTTCTTGAGGATGATCTTGATCCCTGCCTCCTGTACACTGTCACAATCCACTGTCCAAAAGTCTTCAGGCACTTTCTCTATCCAATCTAATTCCTTGAATCATACCTGAATGGTCTAGTGGTTTTCCCTACTTTCTTCAATTTAAGTGTGAATTTGGCAATAAGGAATTCATGATCTGAGCCACAGTCAGCTCCTGGTCTTGTTTTTGCTGACTGTATAGAGCTTCTCCATCTTTGGCTGCAAATAATATAATCAACCTTATAAAGGTGGAATAATTAATGTACAGATATCCCTTAAAAATATGCTGGTACTTTTGAGGAAATGAAGAGGCAGTTTGGCTGGAGTAATAACAACAGAAGGGAAAGTGGAGGGAGAAGAGTTAAAAGAAGAGGGAAGTCACTGGGGCTTTTACTTTGGGTGAGATGGGAAGCCATTGGATCATGCACAGCAATGTAGTAGCAAGACCTGATGTGTTTTAAATGGATCGTAACTCTGGAATTAAGAATAGGGTGCAAGAGTGGAAATTTCGAGACCCATCAGGAGCCTATTGCAGTAATGCAAGGGAGAATAATGGTATTTTAGCTTTCTGTATTCCAAATTATGTGATGGATGGCATCACTGACTCGATGGACGTGAGTCTGGGTGAACTCCGGGAGTTGGTGATGAACAGGGAGGCCTGGCGTGCTGCGATTCATGGGGTTGCAAAGAATCGGACACGACTGAGCGACCGAACTGAACTGATTCCAAATTTTTTAAAAAAATAGTTATTTTTTTTTTAGTATTTTTCCTATTAGTGCTATTTCCTATAGCACTATTAGGAAATAGTGCTGAGAGGAACAGAGAGAACAGTTGTACAGGGTTTCCTTATACAAAGGTTACTCATCATCATGGTAAGGCTAGAAAATTCCAATATGCACCTTAGGTTGTTGGATACAGATTCCCTAACCTACAGTTATGAAGCAGTGATGACTTTCTGTACTCTTTGTTTGCTTCTTTTAGCAAGCAGACATACTTGTTTTAGATATCACTTAGTGATAGCTGATGAGCTAAGGCTGGTTAGTTATTACAAATGAAAGAGCTACAAATGACTGAGACTAGAGGTCACAGTTATTAACTGCAAAATATGATGCGAAGAAAAAAAAAATTCCCAAATTTTACTACTTATTTCAAAGGAGAATATCATTGATAGTATTGAAGGCTATGTGAAACATAACTGGTAGCATATTAATTGAGGTTTTTATTTTAAGCTCTTATTTATTCCAAAGTTGAATGTAACCATTTCTTCATGCTGACATATAGGATGGGAATGAAGAGCCATATGTGACACCTCAAACTTGTGAAAATATGCATTTGTACCGTTGTCTTCCTGTTTATAGACAGGAGGGAGGGGAATAGTAAGAGTCATAGAAGACAGCCTATTGTTTAGATAAGTTTATTAAATCTACCTTGAATATGAAAGGAATAAGTGGAGCTGCATTTATCAGACATGATACTGTAAGAAAGTATGAAGAATATGTTTTGAAATTCAGTTCAGTTCAGTCACTCATTTGTGTCCTACTCTTTACGACCCCATGGACTGCAGCACACCAGGCCTTCCTGTCCATTCCCAGCTCCTGGAACTTGCTCAAACTCATGTCCATTGAGTCAGTGATGCCATCCAACCATCTAATTTTCTGTTGTCCCTTTCTCCTCGTCTTCTAGGAGGCAAAGAAGTAAAGAAAAGCAGGGAGAGTCTGGGAAAGCTGGAGAAAAATGATTTAGAGGCATTTTAAAAAGAGGCATGTTTTTTTTTAAATCGCAAATCATATTTTTTGTCATAATACAATGTTCCTCCGGCCTTCCTTAATTTCCTGTGTAGTCCACACTGCAGGTCCATTGCCTTCTGTAAGTGGTGATGGTACCATTATTCATAAATTAAGCAAAAATGTCTTGGATCTATATTGAGATGCTAAGTGAAGAAGTCAATAAGTGCAGACTATGACAGAAGCAGGAATTTTGAGCCAGTGATAACTAGGAAAACAAGAGACATCTTGCCCTGATGATCTCCAAAGAGATCTGGGGATGCATGGATCTCATTGCACATGAACCGGATTTTGAGCTACACTATTTGGATCTCAAGAAACAGAGTACTTTGGCTAACATTTGAGTTATTGCTTCAGCAGGGCATTGATAACCTGAAATGATTATACATTAGGAATGTAATGTTCAAGGGATAAGTAAATCCCACTTACAGTATATGAACAGGTCAGCTATCAAAGACTCTATGGACATGAGTTTGAACAGGCTCCAGGAGTTGGTGATGGACAGGAAAGCCTGGCATGCTGCAGTCTATGGAGTCTCAAAGAGTTGGACACGACTGAGTGACTGAATTGAACTGAACAGCTATCAAATTCAGTGATTTTCAGATCCTCAAATTCTTGATTAAAAACTTGCCTGAACATTAAAATCACCTTAGTGGCTTTGAAACCATGCCTATGTTTGAACTCCATCCTGAACTAATTAAATAAGAATTTTATGCACAGTCAAATTTAAGAACAATAGTGGGTATCAAATAACTAGAATAATTCAACTTAGAACATGTAGCCTATGATTCCCTTTTTCACCAATTAAATGTTAATCAATGGAAAAAAAATTGTGGTTCCCCAACTATGTAGATGGAGAAGGCAATGGCACCCCGCTCTAGTACTCTTGCCTGGAAAATCCCATGGACTGAGGAGCCTGGTAGGAGGCCGTCTATGGGGTCGCACAGAGTTGGACACGACTGAAGTGACTTAGCAGCAGCAGGAGCAGCAACTATGTAGAATTCAATTTATTAAGACTAGTAGAGGAGAAATATTGATGTGTTAGGCATATGTTCTTCCCTTAAAGAGTTTATAATGAAGAAACTAGATTTATACGTGAAAAATAACTATCAAAATTGCTCTGTGACTTCAAGTATGGGGTAACAATATGAAGCAGAATAATTAGGAATTGTTGTAAGTAGAAAAGAGTACCTGAGTTACTCAGTAATAACTGTTTCTTGCTTCAGAAGGACTCTGCTGCTGCTGCTTCTGCTGCTAAGTAGCTTCAGTTGTGTCCTACTCTGTGCAACCCCATAAACAGCAGCCCATCAGGCTCCCCCGTCCCTGGGATTCTCCAGGCAAGAACCCTGGAGTGGGTTGCCATTTCCTTCTCCAATGCATGAAAGTGAAAAGTGAAAGTGAAGTCGCTCAGTCGTGTCCGACTCTTAGTGACCCCATGGACTGCAGCCCACCAGGCCCCTCCATCCATGGGATTTTCCAGGCAAGAGTACTGGAGTGGGGTGCCATTGCCTTCTCTGTCAGAAGGACTCTAGCTATCTGTAAATAGCTATTGCAGATGGATAGGATTGATCCAAGTTACTTTTAAAATATTTGAAAATATCATTATTATTGAAGAATGCCTCAGATTCTAGAAACTGTATTATAAATAGGAAGAATTGCAAACTATAAGGACTGAATTTTCACAAATAGTGTTTTATGTTGTTCATCAAAAAAATCTAATGGAAAAATTAATCAACTAGTACACATAATTGTCCTGATTCTTTTTAGTAATTAAGGAGAAATAATCAGTGCATATAAATTATAATAATTGCTAGTGTTTTCATGCAATTAGATACATTGGGCTTTTATTTATTGTCCAGTTTATCTAACCCGTGGCATAGTGGTGCGGAGCCGCTCTGGAACTGCACCTCCTGGGTTTGGACGCTGGATCTTCTGCCTTCTGTGTGACCTTGAGCAATGTCATTAATCTCCATCTCCTGTTTCCTCATATATAAAAATGAGATGATAATATTATTTTCCTTTAAAAATTGCCATGGGGATTGAATTAGATCCTAGTCTAAATGAAAAGCACTTAAATGAAATGCATATGTCATATAGTCTGTTCCCAATAAGTGTTAGCTGTTACTATTTCTAATCTTCTTTGAAATCATATATTAATTAGTGATCATCATTATCCTCCATAAACATAACAGAAATTGAAAAATAGAGAGTGATTTTATTTAAATTAAAAAAAAGTTTAATTGGAATGAATCATTGGCATCTTCAGGCTTCCCTGGTGGCTCAGATGGTAAATAATCTGCCTGCAATGTAGGAGACCCGGGTTCAATCCCTGGGTGGGAAGATCCCCTGGAGAAGGGAAGAGCAACCTACTCCAGTATTCTTGCCTGGAGAATACCACGGACAGAGGAGCCCTGCAGGCTCAAGTCCACAGGGTAGCCAAGTGTCAGGCATGACTGAGTGACTGAGCGACTCACACGTTCACTTTCACTTTCCTTCAGTCTCCATAGGCTTCCACTGAAACAGAAATACAAGCTGTAATCTTTAGCAAGTTAATCATCTCTTCTGTGCCTCAGTTTCTCACCTGTACAATGAGGATAATCATACTTCATACCTCAGTGAATTGTTGTGAGGATTAAATAACATAATGTGCAAAGTACTTAAAACAATACATAGCACAAATTAAGCACCCTGTGTTAGCTCCTATTCTTATGAGTGCCCTTAGTTTTATGATTGTGCTCTATTCATGATCTTCCACTTTGCCATTCCCATGGTTCTCCAGCCCCCTGAGGGGTCCTTTAGTGGATCCCCTCTACTCATGTTAATTTCCCTGGTTGCTTGTGAGCTTAAGGCAGCAGAAAATGACTACCAGCTTGTTAATAGCATTTTGAATGAAACTCATTTTTATAGAATGTCCTGGGGATTTACATTTTAAACCTTTCATCACTAATATTCTTCCGTTGAAGGATATTCTCTAAGTGTAGGTGACAAAGAGCCAAATCTCATCCTCACTACCTTTGAGTGTTGTGGGCATTGAGTGGTATAGGAATGGTGTAGGGGTGAGGAGAGACTGTTTTCTTGAACTTGGCTCCATTCTACATGTAAGGTCAGTCCAAAGGAAATGTTTCTCTTTCCTTTAGAGGAAGGGAGAATGGCTTGTACCTCTTTGACACTTAAAATCCAGAGTGGGAATAACTGAAGATGACAAAAACAAACTTTACTGACTCCATAATTTTTTCTGAGCTTAGCATTATGTATATTTATATTCCTCTTTCTGCAGCAAATAGAAACTGTGACATTGGAGCTTTCTGTCTTATGTGACCATGCACTGAGATATTTTAGGAAAAATCATGATGATGACAGCAATTTTTAGAAAATACACCATGAAAACAGGTTTTCTAGCACTTGAAAGAACAAATTAAATACATTTTCTTAACATTTTAGTGGTAAGAATATTCTGATAAAACTAAACAAGGAGATTGTAGCTTTTCATTCTCTAAATAATCAACTTTGGCAGCATTTCTGCAGTAAATTTAAATCTACTCTGCATTATTAAAAAAAAAAAAAAGACAGTGCTCTATTTTGTTTTACCTGCATTTGAGAATAGGTCCCTTTTATCTGATGGAAGAGAACAAAAAGAATAGGCATAGTATTTTAAAGAACAGCACCCTAAGGATTTTTAAAAATCTGAGAATTGAAATAACTGTGTATAGATGGCATTATATCATTTTTAGAATTTTTAAAAAGCTTCTTTCATTAAAAAATCTCTGCCAAAATGAATTCCTGATAAAAGACATTACTCTGCTCAATTTTATTAGTTTAGCTTTAATGTCAGTATTCAGGTTTATAAGTGCAGTATTAGAAAAACAATGGATTAATAATAGATGTCATATGATGCTTTTTACCTCATGTTTGATTCCTCATTGCTTTTCTCTGTTGCTTTAATTCCTAATCACTCTCCCCCAAACAGAGAGCATCTGCCAATTTCATTATATGGACCTTAATAATACTTAATTAAAATACAAAGCTCTAGTTGCTATCTACCATTTAATTGAATGTGATTTAAATAAAACAATAATGGAAAGTATCAGGTAGTTCATATATATTTCTGTTTGAAAAAGGATAATATCTTGACTTTTCTTCAGAGTAACCATAGGTTTGTAATTTTATCTATGTCATAAAAGGAAACTTTGCAAAATATTATTGGTTTTTCTCTCCTTCTAGCACTTAAAACTACATCTCATTGTAGTTTTTAAAATATTAACTTCCCTTTTGGACATTCAGGGCAACACTGTTGCATTTTTATGTATCTTAAAAAGTTTTTTCTAGATATGAGTTTGTAATGGTTTCAAAAATATTCATCTACAATGTCTAATAAGATGAAACATGCTTTTACTAATTATTTTTTGCTTGCAAATTTTGATGAAAAGTGTAACTGTATGACAATCTGTTAAAAGAATATCTTTGGGTGGAAGTGATAATTATCAATTAGTTCCTAGTTACCCTAGAAAAGTGAAAAATAGTATTAATAATAATCATGGCAGAAGCATTCAGGTGCCATGAACTGTTGTTTGCTTCTTTTTTTCACTTTATGTCCAATACTAATTTTTGTAAAACAAATGGACAGGTTTAAAAATATAGATCAGGGGAGAAAAAGGTTGAAATAGACATTATGTTTATAAGTTAATGTGAATTTCATAAAAAATATGTGAAAGTGATCTTTTATATATATATATATATATATATATATACACACACACACACACACACACACACACACAGTTTTGTCTTATTTGTTCCAGATCATTTTTTAAAATCACACATTATAAATTCAGATGAGGTCACTTTGTGTTCTTTCCCTGTCTCATTCCCTTCTATCACTTTCTATTAATAGGAAATTGGTATTTAGTTTGGCTATCTACAATGTTATAGTTTTATAGTGTATTTATGAAACAAATATCCAGAAATGGTTCCTTGTCATATTCCTTTATGGAATTGCTGTGTTTTTGATGCATTGGAAAAAGAAATGGCAACCCACTCCAGTGTTCTTGCCTGGAGAATCCCAAGGATGGGGGAGCCTGGTAGGAGGCCATCTATGGGGTTGCACAGAGTCGGACACGACTGAAGCGACTTAGCAACAATAGCAGCAGCAGCAGTGGTAAACTAAGGTGGAGGGGACAGAGGAAGAAGCAGATGATGGGTGGAAACTGTGTACACATAGGGAGGAGGATTTCATCAGTGATTTGTTTAGAACTGCTGACTTTGTGTTTTATTGCTGTCTTTAAATTCTTTACAGACAATGCTTCCCCTTATTGCCTACACTCAGACAAAACATCTCACTGTTCTCCCCTGCCCCACTGCCCCATAGTATGCCACAGCAGATATAAATGTGCTACAATTTCAAATTTTATTATCTTTTTGTGATCAGGTGAGTTGTTGTTCAGTCGCTCCGTCATGTCCGGCTCTTTGCAGCCCCATGAACTGCAGCATGCCAGACTTCCCTGTTCTTTACTGTCTTCCCGTCGGACACGACTGAGCGACTTCACTTTCACTTTTCACTTTCATGCATTGGAGAAGGAAATGGCAACCTGCTCCAGTGTTCTTGCCTGGAAAACCCCAGGGATGGTGGAGCCTGATGGGCTGCCATCTATGGGGTCGCACAGAGTTGGACACGACTGAAGCGACTTAGCAGCAGCAGCAGAGCTTGCTGAAACTCATGTCCGTTGAGTCGGTGATGCCATCCAACCATCTCCTCCTCTGTTGTTCCCTTCTTCTCCTGCCATCTATCTTTCCCAGCATCAGGGTCTTTTCCAATGAGTTGGCTCATTGCATCAGGTCGTCAAAGTATTGGAGCTTCAGCTTCACTGCCCATGGGTATATTGCTTCCCAAAGTGAATGTACCAGCTTACCTTCTAATCAGCATGCTGCAAGTTTAAATTTACCCAAAACCTTTTACCAATAGTTAGAAATGTTAGACTTTTTCTTTTCCAGTTGAGTGTGTGCAAATGGTTTCTTTTTGTTGTTTTACCTTGCATTTCCATGATTTCCAGAGTGGTTGTTCATCTTCTCATATTAGCCAACACCTTCTCTTGAATTACATATTTTTGTTTTTCATTTAGAGGACCAATAAATTTAATATTTCAGATAGATATCTTTTGTTAAGACTGTAAATGGCTATTCCCAAACTCTTACTGTATCTTAACATTGTTACAGGGGATTTTTTGATCTTATAAAAATTTTCCAAGATATCTTTCTATTCCAAGGTTATAAGATTCTGCATATTGTTACCTGTGTTTAAAAGTTTTAAAATTTCTGTATTTAAGATTATAATTTATTTTGTTTTTGTTTGAAGTGAGTTCAGATTCTAATTTTATCTTTTTATGTGGATAGAAATTCATATTCTGATTCTATTTAAAAAAACTAAAATATACTCTTGATTCCTGAATTTATAATGCTGACCCTTTCATATACATTAAATTCTAATATACCTGCATTATGTCTCTTTACAATATTCTAGCCTTTGTGAATTTTGCTGATCTTGCACCTGTAACATGCCTATTCTATTTACCTCCAATCTGATAAAGTATGACCTGTGGTCCTGTTGATTTTCTGCAAAATTATCTTATTTATCCTTATAACTTTGCATTTTCATATTGATTTTAGAATTATTTTCTGTAATTCAACAAATTCTGTTAGGATATTTCTTGCATTTAGTTTATGTGTTAATTGAAATAAGATTGACATATTTACAATTTTTAGTCATGTTATCTATGCCGTATCACTCTATGAATTCAAATCTTCTTTTGTGCTCTTAGTAGCTTTCAAATGTTTCACATCTCTTTTTTCTTCCAGTTTTATTGAGATATAATTGATATACAGTATTGTATAAATTCAAGGTGCACAGCATAAACATTTTATTTGCATACATCATAAAATGATTATCACACTAAGTTTAGTGAGCATCCATTGTCTAATATAGATACATTATTAAAGAAATAGAAAAAAATAAGTTTTTCTGGTGATGAGAACTCTTTGGATTTACTCTAACTTTCATATGTAATGTACACCAGTGTTAATTCTATTTGTCATATTACATATAATGTAATGTAATGTAATGTAATATGTGGGATGTGCATTACAGGGATGTGCATTACATCCCTCAGTTCAGTTCAGTCGCTCAATTGTGTCCGACTCTTTGTGACCCCGTGAATTGCAGCACGCCAGGCCTCCCCGTTCATCACTAACTCCCGGAGTTCACCCAAACTCTTGTCCATCAAGTCAGTGATGCCATCCAGCCATCTCATCCTCTGTCGTCCCCTTCTCCTCCTGCCCCCAATCCCTCCCAGCATCAGAGTCTTATAATTGGACACTTGTACTCTTTTACTGGCTTTATCCAATTCCCCATCCTCTGGTAATGCCCCGTCTCCGGTAACCATGAATTTGAACTCATTTTTCCTATGAATTTGTTTGTTTTCTAGGTTCTAAAGCATAGTTGATCTACAACACCATGTTAGTTCTGTTATACAGCATGCTGCTGCTGCTAAGTCGCTTCAGTCGTGTCCGACTCTGTGCGACCCCATAGATGGCAGCCCACCAGGCTTCCCCATCCCTGGGATTCTCCAGGCAAGAACAGCATAGTGATTAGATATTTCTATGCAGTTTGGAGTGATCATGATGATAACTCCAGTTACAATCTGTCACTATACAAAGATAGTACAAAGTTATTGGCTATAGTTCCCCCATATAGTACATTTAATATCTTGCACTGGAAGCTTGTACCTCTTAATATCCCTTACCTATCTTTGTTCTCCCTTACCTTATCTTACCTTATCTTTGCTTACCTATCTTACCTTACCTATCCCTTACCTTATCTTTGCTCCACCCAACCTTAACCAACACTTGTTTCTTCTTTGTAACCATAACTATGTTTCTGTAATGTAATGTTTGTTCATTTGTTTTGATTTTTAGATTCCACATATAAATGAAATCATACAGTATTTATCTTTCTCTTTCTTATTTATTTCACTTAGCATAATACCTATGTCCATCGCTGGTCACAAATGGCAAGATTTCATTCTTTCTTATGGCTAATGTTCCATTGAATGTATATACACCATTTTTTTATACACTAATCTATTCATGGCCACTTTCATTTCTTTCTTATCTTGGCTATTGTAAATACTGCTGCAATGAATGTAGCAGTGAATTTATCTTTTCTAGTTAGTTTTTTTTTTTTTTTCAGATAAATACAAAGGAGTAGAATTTCTGGATTATATGGTAGTTTTATTTTTAACTTTAGAGGAATCTCTATACTGTTTTCCATAGTGGTTGCACAAATTTACATTCCAACCAGCAGTATAACATGGTTTCCTTTTCTACATATCATCTCCAACACTTGTTATTTGTTGCTTTCTGGGTAATAACCATTGCGACAGGTGTAAATCTATATGTCGTTATAGTTTTGGACTTATAGTTCCCTGATGATTAACGGTTTTGAGCATCATTTCATGTACCTATTGGTCATCTGGATGTCTTCCTTGGAAAAAATGTCTATTCAGATCCTCTGACCATTTTTTTAATCCAGTTGTTTGTTTTCTTAATGTCTAGCTCTATGAGTTCTTTGCATATTATGGGTATTAACATTGTGTTGTTATTGTTTGCAAATATCTTCTCCCATTCAGTAAGTGGTCTTTATGTTGTGTTAATAATTTCTTTCACTGTGCAAAAGCTTTTTCGTTTTCTGTAGTCCCATTTGTTTATTTTTCCTTTTATTTCCTGAAAGACATGTCTAAAAAACTATTACAAAAATTTATGTCAAAGAGCATACTATGTTTTCTTTTAGAAATGGTATGATTTGGGATCTTAGGTATAAGTCTGCAATCCTTTTTGAATTGACTTTTGTGTATGGTGTCAGATAATAGTCCAGTTTGATAGTTTTGCATGTAGTTGTCCAGTTTTCCCAATACCATTTATTGAAAAGACTCTCTCTTCCCAATTGTATATTCTTGCTTTGTCATAGATTAATTGCCCATAAAAGTGTGGACTTATTTCTGGGATCTCTATTCTGTTCCATTGACCTACTTGTCTGTTTTTGTGCTATTAATAGTACCATACTGTTTTGATGACTGTAGCTTTGTGATATGGTTTGAAAACAGAGAGCATGATAGTGTCAATTTTCTCCTCTCTCAAGATTGTTTTGCCTATTCAGGGTCTTTTGAGTTTCTATACAAATTTTATAATTGATTGCTCTAGTTCTGTGAAAAATGCCATTGGTATTTTGATAGAAATTGCTTTTCACATGTAGTTTGCCTTGGGTAGTATGGTTATTTTAATAATATTAATTCTTCAAATCCATGAATGCAGTGTATCTTTTCATGTATTTGTGTTATATTCAGTTTCCTTTATCAGTGTTTTATAGTTTATCAAATACAAGTCTTTTACCTCCTACTTAAGTTTATTCCTGAATATTTTATTCTTTTAAACGAGAAGAGTGACAGTGGTGTTATACTCTTAGTATATCTTTCTAGTAGCTTATTGGAGAAGGCAATGGGACCCCACTCCAGTACTCTTGCCTGGAAAATCCCATGGACAGAGGAGCCTGGTAGGCTGCAGTCCATGGAGTCGCTAAGAGTCAGACACGACTGAGCAACTTCACTTTCACTTTTCACTTTCATGCATTGGAGAAGGAAATGGCAACCCACTCCAGTGTTCTTACCTGGAGAATCCCAGGGACAGGAGAGCCTGGTGGGCTGCCATCTATGGGGTCTCACAGAGTCAGACACGACTGAAGTGACTTAGCAGCAGTAGCTTATTATTACTAGTGTAGAGAAATGCAACAGATTCCTGTATACTGGTTTTGTATCTTGTAACTTTACTAAATTCATTGTTGAGTTCTAGTACTTTTATGGTGGCATCTTTAGGATTTTCTATGTTATTGACAAGCAGTGACAGTTTTATTTTTTTTCTTCTTTCCAATTTGAATTTCTTTTTTTTCTGATTGCTGTGGCTTGAACTTCTAATAACTATGTTGAGTAAGTGACAAGAGTGGGCATTCTTGTCTTGTTCCTGATCTTAGAGGAAATGCTTTCAGCTTTTCACAGTTCAATGTGATGTTAACGCTGGACTTATGATATATGTCCTTTATTATGTTGAGGTGAATGCCCTCTATATCCACCTTATTGAGAGTGTTTGCCAAAATTGATGTTGATTTTTTTTCAGAACCTTTTTATGCATCTATTGAGATATTATATGATTTCTATTTTTCAATTTGTTAACGTGATATATCATATTTATTGATTTATGGATATTGAACATTGTTGCATCCCTGGGATAAATTCCACTTGATCATGGTATATGATCCTTTTAATATATTGTTATTGTTGTATTTGGTTTGCTAAAATTTTGTCGAGAATTTTTGCATCTATATTCATCATTTTTACCTGTGTTTTGTAATTGTTTTTTTGTGATATCTTGGTTTTAATATCAAAGTGATGCTGGCCTCACAGAATGAGTTCGGAAGGGTTACTTCCTTTGCAGTGTTTTAGAATAATTTGAGAAGGACAGATGTTAACTCTTAAAATGTTTCATAGAATTCACCTGTGAAGTCATCTGATCCTAGAGTTTTGTTTGTTGAGAGTTTATTATTATTATTACTGATTGAATTTAATTGGTGATAATTGGTCTGTTTGTACTTTTTATTTCTTTCTGGTTCAGTTTTGGAAGCTTGTACATTCCTAGGAATTCGTCTATTTCTTCTAGGTTGTCCATTTTATTGGCTTGTATTTGTTCATAATAATCTCTTATGTTCCTTTGTATTTCTGTGGTATTGGTTGGGACTCCTTATTCATTGATAATTTTATTGATGTGAGCCCTTTTTTTTTTTTTTTTGCATTGATGAGTCTGGTTATAGTTTGTCAATTTTATCTTTTTAAAGAACAAGCTCTTAGTTTCATTTATCTTTCCCATTGATTTTTTGTCTCTATTTCACTTATTGCTGCTTTATGGTTTCTTCTATTAATTTTGGAGTTTTTTGTTCTTTTTTTTTTTTAGCTACTTTATGTGTAAAGTTGGACTGTTTGAGACTTTTTTCTGTTTCCTGAGTTAGACTTTTATCACTATGAACTTCCTTCTTAGAGCAGTTTTTGTTCCATCCCATAGTTTTTTTATATTTATGTTTTCATTTTCATTGGTCTTCAGGTATCTCTTGATTTCTTCAAGGACCCATTGGTTATTTGGTAGCATATTGTTTAGCTTCCATTTGTTTGTGATTTTATGCAATATTTTTCTTGTAGTTGTTTTCTACTCTTGCAGTTCTTGTTGGAGAGTTTGGATCTCTTTTATTAGAATTATTACTCATTTTTTTTTCTGTTACTGTTGTAAAATTCTTATTTTATTACTACATTTTATATTTGGATATGTTTCTATACAGGATTATTCCATGCTGCTTTTTTTAGCCAGTTAACTTACTGAATTCTATTATTAGATTTAAGAATTTAAAAATGCATTCACTTGAATTTAATAGCTAGGCAACCATATTGTCTATAAATTTTAATAGTTGTGTCTTCTATTTCTCATTTTTTCCTTCTTACTTTACCTGTCATATTGCATTGGCTAAGATCATCAGTATACTGTTATTTCTTTTAAGTTTAAAGGGAATGTCTCTTTTTAAACTATCAAATATGACATTTGCTGCAGAGTTTTGCATATACCCTTTTTGGTAGTCATGAAAATGCACCTTGCAGATTTCCCATTATAAGAAATGGTAGAAAATTGGCCAAGTGTCCCAGCTGCTGTGATCTGAATTTCATCACTATGTTTGGTCTGGGTCATGCTTCCCATTGCTTCTTTCACCCAGTGACTGAGCATGAAAGGGTGCTAAGGTAAGGTCATTTCTGGAAGATATGGGATCCCAGTGATGACCATATTTGGCTTAAGGATTCCCTGATAGTCTTTCTGAATCTCCCTTAAACTGCCTAACAGTCTGGGATACTACTAACAATCTTCTCTTCATCTCTCGTTTACTCAAAGTCTGAGTTGCCTCATGATCTGACACCTCTCCCAGATTCCTGGTTCTCTTCTTATCATCTCTCATAGAGATATTTAACTAAATCTTTCTACATTTAATCTGATCCTAGTGTTGTTTCTCAGAAGACCCCAAGTGACAATCTTTATCAATGAAAAAAATATCCCTTCATTTCTACTATTGTAGGAATCTTTAACTCTCATTTCCTTCTAGCAGATAAAGTAAATCTTTTGGTTCATATCATCAATACTTCTCTTTAGAAGAGTGCACTGTGATCCGGGACTCTATGTGAGTCTCTCCATACTTAATTTGCCTCTCTCAGGAACTTGTTTTTTGTTTATTCATTTGCTTTGCTTTATTGTTTTGTTTTTATAATTGCTTACTTAAAGTTGGAGAAACTAATAGTGCTGATTTAGTATGCATTGTTTTATCTCCACCTTCTTTCCATCCAGGAATAAGGATGAGACCTGGTAACTTTCCTGGTTTTGGTGGGTTTCTATTCTTTTCAAGTTAATGGCATTTTCTTCTGAATCCTCTAGTTATACCTCTCAGTATGTTTCCTTTTAAGTTGTTTGTAGGATATCAATGTGTATTTTCAAGATAATGTTTAGTTGTTGTCCTTCTACATAGCTTCTAGGGTAGAATAGTAGCTGTTTGTGGATTTTTGATCTCTTCTTCCTCTGTATCACTGGATTGCTCATTCATAGCATGTGATATGCACTAGCATGCTATCACCATAAATACTGCTATACATTTTTACTATCTTACTGAAATTTTTTGTTACTCTTCTTAAATGTAAAGAAAGAATCCTTTATAATCTTCCTGTTATTCCCCCAAAGTTACTGCAGTACCATTTTAATATGTAATAAAAAGTAAAATGAGGAAACTATATTAATTCCAAATAAACAGTCACCATTGAAGTAAATTATGTTTTTCTTATTGGAAACTCTCATTTATTATATCAGCAATATTGTCGAAGATAGCAGATATCCAAAATTTTCACTTAACAAAATTTGTGGATGAAACAAATAGGTTGCAAGGGCAGAAATTCTAACATACATGATTGCCAACTGTTGGTAAATTTACTGCAATGAAAATGTGTTCTCGAAATATTATATTACAATATATTTAGGAAGGGATAGGAAATACCTAAACAGCATTAATACAAGTTTCAGTTCAGTTCAGTTCAGTCGCTCAGTCGTATCCGACTCTTTGCGACCCCATGAATTGCAGCACGCCAGGCCTCCCTGTCCATCACCAACTCCCGGAGTTCACTCAGACTCAAGTCCATCGAGTCGGTGATGCCATCCAGCCATCTCATCCTCTGTTGTCCCCTTCTCCTCCTGCCCCCAATATGGCAGCAAATTTGGAAAACTCAGCAGTGGCCACAGGACTGGAAAAGGTCAGTTTTCATTCCAATCCCAAAGAAAGGTAATGCCAAAGAATGCTCAAACTACCGCACAATTGCACTCATTTCACATAATGGTAAGGTAATGCTCAAAATTCTCCAAGCCAGGCTTCAGCAATACATGAACCGTGAACTTTCTGATGTTCAAGCTGGTTTTAGAAAAGGCAGAGGAACCAGAGATCAAATTGCCAACATCCACTGGATCATGGAAAAAGCAAGAGAGTTCCAGAAAAACATCTATTTCTGCTTTATTGACTATGCCAAAGCCTTTGACTATGTGGGTCACAATAAACTGTGGAAATTCTAATAGATGGAGAAATATACCATGTTCTTGGATTGGAAGAATCAATATAGTGAAAATGAGTATACTACCCAAAGCAATTTATAGATTCAATGCAATCCCTATCAAGCTACCAATAGTATTCTTCACAGAGCTAGAACAAATAATTTCACAATTTGTATAGAAATACAAAAAACCTTGAATAGCCAAAGCGATCTTGAGAAAGAAGAATGGAACTGGAGGAATCAACCTACCTGACTTCAGGCTCTACTACAAAGCCACAGTTATCAAGACAGTATGGTACTGGCACAAAGACAGAAATATTGATCAATGGAATAAAATAGAAAGCCCAGAGATAAATCCACACACATATGGACACCTTATCTTTGACAAAGGAGGCAAGAATATACAATGGATTAAAGACAATCTCTTTAACAAGTGGTGCTGGGAAATCTGGTCAACCACTTGTAAAAGAATGAAACTAGACCACTTTCTAACATCATACACAAAAATAAACTCAAAATGGATTAAAGATCTAAACGTAAGACCAGAAACTATAAAACTCCTAGAGGAGAACATAGGCAAAACACTCTCCGACATACATCACAGCAGGATCCTCTATGACCCACCTCCCAGAATATTGGAAATAAAATCAAAAATAAACAAATGGGACCTAATTAACCTTAAAAGCTTCTGCACATCAAAGGAAACTATTAGCAAGGTGAAAAGACAGCCTTCAGAATGGGAGAAAATAACAGCAAATGAAGCAACTGACAAACAACTAATCTCAAAAATATACAAGCAACTCCTACAGCTCAACTCCAGAAAAATAAACGACCCAATCAAAAAATGGGCCAAAGAACTAAATAGACATTTCTCCAAAGAAGACATACAGATGGCTAACAAACACATGAAAAGATGCTCAACATCACTCATTATCAGAGAAATGCAAATCAAAACCACTATGAGGTACCATTTCACACCAGTCAGAATGGCTGGGATCCAAAAGTCTACAAATAATAAATGGTGGAGAGGGTGTGGAGAAAAGGGAACCCTCTTACACTGTTGGTGGGAATGCAAACTAGTACAGCCACTATGGAGAACAGTGTGGAGATTCCTTTAAAAACTGGAAATAGAACTGCCTTATGATCCAGCAATCCCACTGCTGGGCATACACACTGAGGAAACCAGAAGGGAAAGAGACACGTGTACCCCAATGTTCATCGCGGCACTGTTTATAATAGCTAGGACATGGAAGCAACCTAGATGTCCATCAGCAGATGAATGGATAAGAAAGCAGTGGTACATATACACAATGGAGTATTACTCAGCCATTAAAAAGAATACATTTGAATCAGTTCTAATGAGGTGGATGAAACTGGAACCTATTATACAGAGTGAAGTAAGCCAGAAGGAAAAACACCAATACAGTATACTAACACATATATATGGAATTTAGAAAGATGGTAACAATAACCCGGTGTACGAGACAGCAAAAGAGACACTGATGTATAGAACAGTCTTATGGACTCTGTGGGAGAGGGAGAGGGTGGGAAGATTTGGGAGAATGACATTGAAACATGTAAAATATCATGTATGAAATGAGTTGCCAGTCCAGGTTCGATGCACGATACTGGATGCTTGGGGCTAGTGCACTGGGACGACCCAGAGGGATGGTATGGGGAGGGAGGAGGGAGGAGGGTTCAGGATGGGGAACACATGTATACCTGTGGCGGATTCATTTTGATATTTGGCAAAACTAATACAATTATGTAAAGTTTAAAAAAAAAAAAAATTCTGAAAGAGATGGGAATACCAGACCACCTGACCTGCCTCTTGAGAAATCTGTGTGCAGGTCAGGAAGCAACAGTTAGAACTGGACATGGAACAACAGACTGGTTCCAAATAGGAAAAGGAGTACGTCAAGGCTGTATGTTGTCACCCTGCTTAGAAGAAACACAAGCTGGAATCAAGATTGCCAGGAGAAATATCAATAACCTCAGATATGCAGATGACACCACCCTTATGGCAGAAAGTGAAGAGGAACTCAAAAGCCTCTTGATGAAAGTGAAAGTGAAGAGTGAAAAAGTTGGCTTAAAGCTCAACATTCAGAAAACTAAGATCATGGCATCCGGTCCCTTCACTTCATGGGAAATAGATGGGGAAACAGTGGAAACAGTGTCAGACTTTGTTTTTCTGGGCTCCAAAATCACTACAGATGGTGACTGCAGCCATGAAATTAAAAGACGCTTACTCCTTGGAAGGAAAGTTATGACCAACCTAGATAGCATATTGAAAAGCAGAGACATTACTTTGCCAACAAAGGTTCGTCTAGTCAAGGCTATGGTTTTTCCTGTGGTTATGTATGGATGTGAGAGTTGGACTGTGAAGAAGGCTGAGCACCAAAGAATGGATGGTTTTGAACTGTGGTGTTGGAGAAGACTCTTGAGAGTCCCTTGGACTGCAAGGAGATCCAACCACTCCATTCTGAAGGAGATCAGCCCTGGGATTTCTTTGGAAGGAATGATGCTAAAGCTGAAACTCCAGTACTTTGGCCACCTCATGCGAAGAGTTGACTCATTGGAAAAGACTCTGATGTTTACACTTAAATAATCTCATGAGCGAGTCAAATTAAGAAGAGAGTTACTGCAGGCATCAAATGAATGTCTTTGTACAGAATTATTACGTCAAAGTCTGCACGTATTTGTTCAGAACACTCGGCTTCACTATGGCCTTATGGTGAACAGGATACAGGAGATAAGTTTCCAGCCTAGAATACATGATAGTCCACATGATGGGGAGAGAAAATAGAACTTCTAGTTAATTTGGTAAAGAGAATTGACGTGATAAACTCTTCTATACAAAACCCACATACATTACAGCAATAAGGTAGAACATGTAACAATTTACTATTTACTTAACAAATGTTAAAAATATGAAAGAACAATTTTTGAATGCTGGAAATAAAGAAGCACTTCAAATTCGAGTTGATGAAGAGAAGTTTAACTGAATGGTTTATGAAGGTATTGGACCTAGGAGAGGGCTTTAATACCTGTACTAGACACAACAGTTTATGACACATTTCTCTTGAAATAACCCAGTCCCATATTTAATATGATTGCATTTTTGAACACTTTTTTTTATCATATAATAACAGGATTGTATTACACATAGCAAGTCTGGAGATGAAAAATTGTAGTCAATAAAATTAAAAATTGGAAAAAAATTAGAAGACAAGTTTAGTGTACTAAGGAAATCAAGCATATTGGTGAACAAAGTATAAAAAAATAGAAAATAAATATGAGTTTTAAAAAACTCAGAGAATAAATGATGAACTTCAATATATGTTGAATATATGTTCCGGAGGAATGACCATAGAGACAAGGGAGGAGACAATAACAGAGTAACAGATGAGTTTCTAAGAATTGAATAAAAACAGGAGTCATCTTGTTGAAAAAGCAGGTTTATACGAATAAGTTTATAGTAGGAAAATTAAGGCAGTGTATATTTATGTTCTAAAGAAAATATAAAACAGTGTTCATACTTACTTATATTTATTTCTAAACACATAATTAACATTTTCAACTATGCCATTGCTCTCAAGATACAAAGGAACAGGTTCACAAGCAGTAAAGGGAAACTAATCCTCTGATAGAAAGAGATCAAACAAGCAAGTATACAGATTAAAAACTATAAAGACACGAGGTATCACAGGAGTAGGTAAAGAAAATTATGAGTGAGACTACAGAGAAGAGGGTATATCTTTATCTCAGAAAGTCACAAAGTCCTTAAAATGAGATGGTACTTAGTGCAGTTTTTAAAAAAGATAAATTATGTATGGGAGATTATTGCTTTAACAAACAATTTTATCCAGTAAGTACATGTGCATAATCAGGTAGGGGCCCAGAGCTTGCTCTGGGACCTGCAGATCGTCTGAGCACCAGGAGTACATGGTGAGCCTCAGATAGTGCACAGTGTTGGAGGTTAGAGCACAGCAGAAGATGCAGCCTGGGTTTCCACTGAAAGAAGACAGTCCTTTAGCTAAGAGAATGGTCCCACACAAAGTGCATACTGAGGCCAGCCTGCACAGTGTCTTCCTGGTTCTCAGTGAGCTAGGTAGAAAAGGTGAAAGTGAGCATTTAGAAACTTTAATAACAGTTGGCATCACCAGGAAATACAACTGTATGACTATGTATTTAACAAAAGCACAAGCTGGAATCAAGATTACGTGAGAAATATCAATAACCTCAGATATGCAGATGATATCACCCTTATAGCAGAAAGCAAAGAACTAAAGAGCCTCTTGATGAAAGTGTAAGAGGAGAGTGAAAAAGCTGGCTTAAAACTTAACATTCAGAAAACTAAGATCATGGCATCTGGTCCCATCGCTTCATGGCAAATAGATGGGGAAACGATGGAAACAGTTAGAGACTTTATTTTTGGGGGCTCCAAAATCACTGAAGATGGTGCTGCAGCCATGAAATTAAAAGATGCTTGCTCCTTAAAAGAAAAGTTATGACCAATCTAGACAGCATATTAAAAAGCAGAGATATTACTTTGCTAACAAAGGTCCATCTAGTCAAAGCTATGTTTTTTTCAGTAGTCTATGTATGGATGTGAGAGTTGGACCATAAAGAAAGTTGAGCACTGAAGAATTGATGCTTTTGACTCAATGGGCATGAGTTTGAGCCAGCTCTGGGAGTTGATGATGGACAGGGAAGCCTGGTGTGCTGCAGTCCATGGGGTTGCAAAGAGTTGGACATGACTGAGCTACCGAACTAATCAGTCTGAGAGATATTAGAAATTAAAAACAAAGAGCGACAACAACAAACTGGTCTTTTCCCACAGATGGTTTGAGAGGGTTTCCAAAGGATTCTAAGTTGGGGAAGAGCTGTTACAGTGGAGCAACCATCATAATTTTATATATGAGAAAGATAGTCTTAGAGTAGTAAGGCAAGTTGCTTAAGTTCAAATATCAAATAAGTAAGGCACTGTTCTCTTTGTGTTGGTGATATCAACTATTTACATCTTATTGTGAATTTGAGTTATTCTTTGCTCTTCTGAGAAAGTTAAAAAATACATCTGTTCCCTACAAAGGAACATGTATGGAGCACACTCTATTGCCTCCCTTAATTTCCTCAAATCGATATAAATGGGAGAAAATATATGTTTCCAAGGCATGCTAAGTCACTTTAGCCCACCAGGCTCTTCTGTCCATAGGATTCTTCAGGCAAGAATACTAAAGTGGGTTGCCATCCACCCCTCTCCAGGGAGTCTTCCTGACCCAGGGATCAAAGCAGTGTCTTATGTCTCCTGCATTGGCAGGCGGGTCTTTACCACTAGTGCCACCTGTTTCCAATATTCATAATCATTTCTGGAAAACAGGGAGACTCTAAGGTAAACTATAAGTTGTGAAGAATACTACAGATTTTAAAAGCAGATGGTTTTAAAGAAGAAAACCGTAGCTTAAGATTTATGAAGGATGCTGCTATAGAAGGGTTTCACTAGTGTCTCAGACAGTAAAGAACCCTTCAATGCAGAAGACCCAGGTTCGATCCCTGGGTTTGGCAGATCCTCTGGAGAAAGGGTGGCTACCCACTCCAGTATTCTTGCCTGGAGAATTCCATGGAGAGAGGAGCCTGGTGGGCTACAGTCCATAGGGTTGCAAAGAGTGAACACAACTGAGCAACTCACGTACTATAGCAAAAGTGGTAGTGATAGTAGGAATGTGTCTTCCCAGGGATGGTGGGTACTTGGAGGGAGAGAAGGCACAGGAGAAAATAATGGTGAGATTGGTGGAATTGTTATGGCTGAGTCACCAGAAATCTCTTGTACATCTTGAGACAAACAGCAACAGTGGAATATCTGAGTTTCCTTAAGGTGGGGGCGGTGGAAGTAGGGCAGTGAATTAAAGAATGAATACTGGCTCAGGTAGATAGCAAATGCTTGTGAGAAGTGAAGGGCAAAAGCAAGCCACAAGGCTTATCACCGTGGGTGGGCATGCCCCAGAACTACTCTCACTAAAACATACAAAAGCAAAAGGCATGATGTGGACCATTTCTAAGTGGACCATAGAAATGGAGCCTTGAAAAACACTTCAACTCTGAAAAAATGTGTACCAAAAAAAAAAAAAAAAAAACTAATAAGAATCAAGGAAAGCCAACATCATGAATGAATAATGTCAACTCAAAAAAATAGCACATCCAAGTAAGCAGAGTTAATAAATATAAGCTGTAGAGGGCTTTGAAATAAATTGTATTTACATTCTGACAGAAATAAAAGAAGTAGCAGAAGTTATTGAAATGGACGATTTGATTATTGATGTGCAATAAAACTTAAATTGTTGAGATGAATAACAGAATGGATTTAGGTGAGGGAAAATTAGTTTGTTGGTTGAGTGAGACAAGAAGTATTCTCAGAATGCAGCATAAAATATAAAAATAAACACAACATTCAAGGAAAGACTTACATAGGATGGATTGAGAATTCACAAAATCAATTCAGTAACACTTTTGGAAACAAAAAATAGGTACAATGAAGAGAAAGCAAGTAGAATGTCTTAAAACTCAGGAGTGACACAAGTTCTGAGATTGAAGTGTTTCATTAAGTAGAAGTAATTTTTTTTTAAACTCAGGAAAACAAATGTTGTGAGTAAACTCATAATGCTATTTCCTAAAAACAACAGCAAGTAAGAGAAGACCTAAAAGAGGAACCCTAAAACTTCTTTAGTGTGAGACAGAAGGAAAGATACCCATATTATCCACAAATGTATGAGAATCAAATTGCCATCAGATTCCCATCAATGACACTGAACAGAAGAGGAATGGGTAGGATGAGTTGGGAGGGAATTTTAACTAGCATTTTAAACCCAGTCAAATGTCAAATGGCCATTCAATGAGATTGAAATCAAGACATTTTCAGGCCTACCATGACTCAGAAAGCTTACCACCACAGGTTTCTCAGAATATTTCAACAAAGAAATACAGTTGGAGCAGACAGAATCAAGATGCAAAAGCATTGAAAAATACAGTAATAAGTGAAATGTAGGGTTACATAAGTCATGATTAAAAATTAACTAGGTAATATTTATACAGGAATGTGGTACAGAAACTAACCTATGTACACAGGGAAATTTTAGTACTTTATAATCATGGCCTGACAGTCAGTGGATAAAGTACTGTATTATATAATAAATGGTATTGGAAAAGTTGTTCACACACATGAAAATATGTACTAATTTAAATCTCTAATATATAGGATGGATAAAGACCTTTTCAAAAGCCTATAATTTCTTAGAAAATAGTATAGGAAGCTATGTTGTGAACTTGGAGTGGTAAGTCTCATAGACACAAAAGGCAAAAAGAAAAATAGTCACACATGTGACTATACCTCCCAATAAAAATACCATACAAGTAGCAGATGAGACAGAATATTTGGAACTTTTCGAACAAATAAGGCAGTTTACATTTAAATGATATAAAGAATTCCTACTAATTACAAGAAAAAGAAAAAATGTTAAAAGAAACAATATGAACAGGGTATTTTCAGAAAAGGGAAATATGATATATATTAAAAAGTATCCAATCTTTATTTGTAATCAGGTATATGCAAATTAAAGAACCAATGGATGTTTTCTAAATGTCATATTTGTAAAAAAGAGAAAGTGTATTAATCAAGTGTTAGCAAAGGATAAAAGAAATAACTCTGAAAGAATGTGATGGAAATACAAATTGGAATAGCCATTCTGGATGAGCTTGTGGGTATTGATATTTGATTCCAATTCTTGGTGTATTCTCTAGAGGAACACACAGCAGGCATACAAGGAAACACAAATGGGATGTTCCTAACAGCACTCATTCATGATATGATAAATATTTTAAAATTGAAAGTGTTTACTTTGATTGACTCACATATTCAATAGCTCCAGGGAGCATAAGTCAGAGGCCAGACATCAGATAATGAAAAGAAAACCCTATGTTTCCAGTTGGCAGTTTCATCTTTCACTCACTGGAACAGTTTTATAAACAAACCTAATGGCAAGCCACTCCAGTGTTCTTGCCTGGAGAATCCCAGGGACGGGGGAGCCTGGGGGGCTGACGTCTATGGGGTCACATAGAGTCGGACACGACTGAAGTGACTTAGCAGCAGCAGCAGCAGGTAAGAGTAGTAGCTACACCGTGAAATTAAGAAAACAGGAATTATATTTTATTCCTAGCTATATTATCATGGATAAGTAATTCAAATTTTCCATCATTTAACCTCTTTAATGGAGGGAATTTACCAGAGCTCTAATCTTAAACAGTTGGAAACTAAAAAGCACTCTTCGATTTGATTTTTTACCTTTTGAGAGAATATATAAATGTCTGAAGCAGATGATATCTATCTTTGTAGTTGAAGGTGTAATAATATTTTTCTGAGGCATATTTCCTCTTTGGTAGCATTTCTGCTATTATTCCTTTTCATTAGTTTGTGTTTTAATTTGGTTGATCTATTTCATCAGTACAGGGCTGCCAAGCATGATAGGAAACCAAGGTGTGAGGACAATATCAGTTGCAATATGATGGCACCTGAAATAACTATTAAACAAGACACAATGTTGAAACCCAGAAAATAAGAGAATTGTGTATAAGACATAGTTTTATATCATTGGAATAAAACTAAATTATAAAAATGAGTATAAAAGTACTTTCATCTGTAAGCTTTATCAATCTTTGTGATTGATTGTAATACTTTGTAATACTTCCGAATTGGTCATAAACATTCAATTATTCATGATTTATTTATTTCCCTACGTATTCAGCAACTCTTGACTAAACTTATGAGCAAAATGTAATGCCAAAACTGAAGATTTTTCTTTTTAGGATGGATGGGTAGAGGGGAATAAGAACATAAGAAAAAGTAGTAAATTTTGTTCAATTTTGTTAACTTATCCAACCAAATATTTAAGGGGATCTGTTATGTGCCAGGTACCACCTGGGAGTTGTGAGCATAGCAGATAATGAAACAAACCCCTGTACTTCATGGTGATTATATTCTGGTATATTAAGAAGTGTGAAGTTGTTATATCAACAATTAAAATATTTCAATTATGTTTATAAAATGTCTAGTATTGGGATCATAACTTTTAGAATATCAAATTTTATTTTAATTGCTAATATTTTTTGGCTTATTTTTTTTTTCCTCTGTATTTTATCTGCTTGAGGACAGTTACTCCCCCATTATGGGACTAGTGAAGAACATGACACATAGTAGAAATTCAATAACATCTGCTAAACAAGTAAACTATTCAACCTCTACATACCTCAGTATCTTCACCTATAATGATAACAATAATAGTATTAACAATGTTGATATGGTTGTGAAGTTTAACCAATACTGTCTTTAGAAATCTTCATATGATACAGGCATAAGAAGTTCAGTGTGTTAATCTCATAAAACATATATTTTAAAACAATATTATACATGAAAACTTGGTGATGATGAACTCACGGCAAAAGAAAATGTGCTTTTAGTACATCTTTTTATATATCTCTCACATGTATTCCAGAGAAAGAAAAATACTGTGCCCACCCTCTCCCATCATTCTTAAAAGTCTAAATGTAGCTTTATTCCTGATGGTCAAATTTCAGCATTTATATTTCCTTCTTTCTATGGATAAATGTATGTGATTTGTCCTAAATGCTTTTCTATATATTGTTTCTAATGCTGATAATCATAGAAGGTATATTTTTTCTTTATTTAAAAATCTTTCTCCTGTATGTACAGTAGTGAAATTCTTTAGCTATTATCTTCTTATTGAAAACAAACCCCACTTCAAGGAGCTGGATGTGTTACCCTCAGAATTCATACACGATAAGAAATTCATTCCACAAGTGGAGTAAGACCTTTAAAAGACCTTTAACTACCTCCCAGAATAAATTTGATATGCCTTACAGACCATTATGCCAACTCTTCCTCACTGTGCATGCAGATAGAACCATCTCTTGGAAGTGCTAACACTATAATTTCCATTCAGATGATGAAATTGTAATAAAAACAGCTTATTATGCTACATTTGTATATGATTGCATATTAGACTGTAGAAAGTTAACATTTTTTTTCCTACTAATAATCATTTCTTCAAGATCTAATAAATCCAAGAAGGTTAAAAACATGTTTAAACTAAAAGATTCATTCCACAGGGCAATATGTCCTGCTGGTGATACTGCTGACACTGTGTATGAGCCAAGTTAAATACTTACATATTTCTGTGCCACTTATACAGTTGTTTAAATATATTCTCCACAGTGAAATAATTATTTATTTATGAGTAAAAATATTTGGACACAGATCTTAATTCTTGTAAAGTGCTATCTAATTCCAATTTATCCATATTCCTATTCAGTTGTGTCTTTTTGGCAAATAAGTATTTTCAAGATGTTAATAAATAAGAAAGAAATATTATAAGACTGACCCAAGTGGAATTCATATCTTCTGCCTATTAAACAATTGACAAGGGCTCTGACGTGCTGGAATTTGGTGAAACCAGACCTCTGATTAAATAAGATGACTCTTTGTATGATGGCATCTACAAAAACCATTTGCTAAATCACTGTATTTTAGCATTAAAATAGGATAGGAACTATCTTGTTTAATAAATTGATTTTTAGAGATGAGAAAACTTACACAATTAAGTAACACCTAAAATATTTCATATCGTTAGAGGAAGACTTGAAATTTGGAACACAGATGACTTTCCCCTAATTGAAATGGTCTTTATGCTATTCTTTACTTGGTAAAATTGTCTTAACTTTAATTAAGAGTACCATCAAACTTGTTAGAAGACATTTATGTGCCAAATATCTAAAAGAATCGGGCATCCGAAAAGCTGTTAAATTGAGAAAAATTACATAAGCTCATAGTCAGATGAACATGTTATATTACATTGTGTGTGCATTAATATCAATGAGAATTCAATACTGAGATCAAATGTACAATATGCTGTCAAATGTTTAATAATTCTTCAGTGTCTAATTAAGTCTAAGAAAGCTGCACTTATGAGTGAGTCATTGTAATTTCATATTAAGTACAATATAATGAACTGGTATAAATAGGATAACACTGAAGAGCCAGTGACTTAAGCTGATTGTCTGAAAGCAGGTTTCATGCTACCATAACCTTTTAATATCAACTTAGACTTCTGTATAAGGCAGAAAGAAAAAAGAACTGCTACATGGTGCCACATGAAAAAGAGCTGGATATTCATGGGCCTTAAGTGATCAATATCTTTATCAGATCTGTGTAAATGTTGTGGGCAAGTACAATTAAAGAGCAAATAACTGGATCAGCTGGCTAGGCTTAATTTCAGCTCAAGAAGCAAGTTGTTTCACTGGAGGGCACTTGTTAGGGAGCATCAGAAACAAGTGCATAAGACAAATGCTTTCAAGACAATGTACAGATTATAATGGGGACTCTAGAGTCCAAGCACCTGAGCTCAAATTTTTATCCCAGCCCTGTCTGGTTGTATGATCCTGTACAAGCCACATGGCCTCTCTAGGCATTAGGTTTCCTACCTGTGAAAGAGAATATTTCTTTTATAGGCCTATTATGTGTATTAAAATGAAGTGTATACGTTAAAAAAAAAAAAAAAAACCTAGAAGAGTGTCTGGCTCATAGTAATCATCCAATAAGTGTTAATAATTCCTATTCATGGAAAAGCATTTCCACATAGTGGTTAGGCAAGGAAATTCCTCTTTAAAACCATTTAAAGAGATCTGTGTGTTTTCTGTGCATTTACACTAGAGGAAAGTCCTAAAGAATTTTACTGATAGTTCTAATTTGTACAGATTGATGAAATATCAATTATGAACAGACATGCAAAAAAACAAGAGCAGTTGAAAACACAAATGTAAAGTTCTGTTTGAGGCTGAAACAACCAAAACAAAACTGTAGATGTCCACATATGCTCTCTGAATAGAGCCATGACCAGTTGAAGACAGAGTGGATATTTGTGCTCTGTAATTACTTATCAACAGTGATTTTAGAAAAAAAACCTGATAATTGTGAAACATAGAGGGGAGCAATAAAGGCCGAGAACACGAAATAGGAAGGCTGAAAGGAAGTTGAGGCCAGAACTGGAGAGGCAGCACTGGCCACTTCTGGGAATGGTTCACATTACTCAGCGAAGAGGGGATCACAGCATTATAAGCATTAGAACCAGGCACATGTATTCATTGTCTTCCAGATAGCATTTATAGATATGTTAGCTATTGATAGCAATATACAATTTATTTTATAGAACAAGGAAATTCTTCTTACCACACTGTCTTTATAAAATAGAAATTGAAAGAACCTCTTCAGGTACTAAATAGGAAAGCTTTCTTACTATTTCCGACACAAAGAATGCAGTAATTCTTTTCATGTCCAAAGTGGGTAGATTTTTGGAGTCACTGTCACAGAATACTTCCTGGAAGGAAGTATTGAGCAAGCTCTGGGAGTTGGTGATGGACAGGGAAGCCTGGAGTGCTTCAGTCCATGGGGTTGCAAAGAGTCAGACATAACCCAGCAGCTGAACTGACTGACTTCCTGGAAAAAGACCAGTCCTATTTGGGTTAATCAGCCCTTTCATTTGTCTTCTGAAAAGTTCTGACAGGAATTCTTTGTAGAAAAAAGTTCCTCACCTGAAAACACAAAAAGAAACCAAATTACATTAAAGGGTATTTCTTAAAAACGTTTTTCTTGCTTTCAAATGTTATTAGGCTCATAGTTAACAAGTATAAATATATCACCCAGGAATAAATGTAAATATACTTTATATATATGCATATGTGCTACACTGCTTCAGTCGTATCCAACTCTTTGTGACCCTGTGGATGGTAGCCCACCAGACTCCTCTGTCCTTGGGATTTCCCTGGCAAGAATATTGGAGTAGGTTGCCGTGCTCTCCTCCAGGTGATCTTCCTGACTTAGGGATCAAACCTGCATCTCTTATTTTCCTGCACTGGCAGGCAGGTTCTTTACCACTAGTGCCACCTGGGAAGCCCATACTTTATATATGTGTATATGTAAATATGCCCCTGGAGAAGGGAATGGCTATCCACTCCAGTATTCTTTCCTGGAGAATTCCATGGACAGAGGAGGCTGGTAGGCTACAGGCGATGGGATGGCAAAGAGTAGACATGACTGAGCGTAGATTAACACTTTCACTTTTCAGATGTAAATATATTTGCTTAAGAGAAATTTGATTTCCTTTTCATGGGCATCTCTTTCAGAGCTTTTTCTCAAATATATTGCCAGACAGTGGAGGATAACTTTTGGTCAAGGATGTTTCAGTAGCTGAGATACGGTTTGGGATAACTAAACCTTCAAGCAAGCTTCTAGATTATTTTTTATCTAAATATCGTGTGTAGCGTCTCCAAACAGAAACAGCCAGAATTCACTAAATGAAGTTGTTTACTGACAATTTTGCAACTGGGGTTTAATATCCTATCTGAAATTCTAAGGTAGACTCTTTGCCTTCTAAGTAGAGTTATATATTATAACAATATCCAGAGAATACTTTAATTAACTCAGAAATTTGGGGGAGGGCCAATGTAACAGGTAAGATTGATTGAACCCTGGAATGAAATCTGTAATTCTTTTAGTATATAATAAATTTTATGTGTGTTAATATATTACATATATGTGTATACATGTTGATATACATATGTATGTATATACATATTTCTGATATGATACGGATTTCTTATCTTTCAAATGTACCTAATACTTAACTACTATGATTATTTCCTCATCCATATATTAATATATCAAGGATTATTTTATTTTATCCCAGTCCTTAGTGTATGTAAAATTATCTCAGACTTTTCTGTTGCCATTGTTGACATTTTATTCTGGTACCCACTCTTTTAAAAGTTGATTTCTGTAGTAGTTTATTTCTTCCCATCTGTATTGGATTATGTCTGTTGTATTAATTTAATGCTTCAGGAGTGGTATTTCTTTTCTTTCTACAGTTAGGAGAAAAGGTGATCTGTTTTATGTCTGTATTCCATCTCTCATCTGCAGTGTTCTTTCTCCCATACTGAGGCATGGGGAGGATTATTTTGTACTCTCTTGGGCTGAAAAGTAACTTCTTTTTGAGGCTGAAGTTGAAAACTGATTCCTCCTTTATGCGGCACTATGACACGCCCGTGTGATGCTGTTGAAACACTCTCCCTGGCTGCTGGAGCTCAGAGGACAGCCTTTTGACCATTCCATGCCTACTGTCGGGCGGAATAGACATTCATAGACATTACCCCATTTTATCCCCACAAGAGGTATGCACAGCAAGAAATGCATTCAGCTAGATTAAATCAATTGCCTGAGGTCACATATCTAGTAAATTGCAGAGCCAGGACTCAAAAAAAAAGGTCTTTTGACATTAAATCCCTTGGTCCTTCCCATTATACTATATTGCTCTTTATTGAGTTAGTAATTCATCATGATACATGCATTGTTGTAAAAATAAAATAGAGCAGAATAGTTGTTTACATGTTCTGTTTCTGAAAATCAAGATGGCCTTCTTTGTCTGATGCTGATTAAAAACCAGCAAAATACTACAAATTGTGGACAGGCAGCTGCCTAGTTCTTTCTGGTCAGCTCCTTAATATAGCAGAGTAGAATGATTTAAATTTTCTATCTTGAACAAATAGATTTATTTAGACCATATGATAATAGTGTGGGGAGGTATGGTGGGGTTGAAGTGTCAGTGTTTTTTAAATGCTTCAATTATATTTAAAAGCATTTTCAAAATAAAAATAGTATTATTAATTTATGATTTCTAGTTCAGTAAACTTTTAAAATTTATTTTGTTGAATTGAAATATCCTCCTATCCTCTTCTTGTACATAAAGTTTTTAATAAAGTCCTCTGAATAAAATGTTACTCAGGAAGAGAATCAACTATTCTTTAAACTGATCATTGTTGTTCTGCTTTGTAGAAAACGTCTTTGCCGCTGAAAAAGCAATAAACCCTGACTTTTACTTCAATGAATTTTTGAGTATTTGCTACAACTAGCATTTTTTACTGAAACCGTATACATGATCAAGTGGCAGACCCAGAGACACTAGTTTAATTGTTAACGAGAGACTGACAGCCTACAAAATGCAGATTTCCTATCTCTTCCTATAGAAAGCCACTTTTTTCCTTCTCTTTCCGTCTCTCCTCTGTCTTCCCTTGTCTCTCCCTTTTCTTCCTCCTTTCTCTCACCTTCCCATCATATTTTCCTTCCTTTATTCCTTCCTTCCTTTCCTTCCCTTCCCTTCTTTTTTGTTTCACCAAAAATTGTATTCATTAGGATCTCTCAGTAACAAACCCAGCTTGCTTTGTACACTCCCCTATCTATTGCACACACTAGTGAGAACCTCTATTTCCAAGAGCAGAGCCAATACATTACCTCAGTGGACCATTTAAGCAGTTCATGGCTCTAGCATTCTGGTGGGAAAATATTTAATATTTGAGCTGTGACCGAGATCACTGAGTTAGACGTCAGTGATGCTCTTCACCATACAATGTGTAGCCCAAGGCTCCCTACCAAGTGCCCATCTATGAATGCCAATAGAATATATTCTGGGGAATGCTATCAGAGAACATTTTCATTTGGGAATAATGTGATAAAGCCTCTTTTTCTCTTTGTGCTATTTCCAATTAGAAACACCCTAGAAAATATGTTTTTTATTCTGTTCTCTCTCTGTTCAAGTGTGTGCTTAGGCCAAGAGAACAGTTGAACATAAAGGAAAGGCTTGGAGTTCAGAGTGACCAGCAAATCAGGTCTTTTTCATATCTCCAGGTTGATTAGATCTTTCGAGATATTTGGACTCAATGTCAAGTAAAGACAAATGCTACATCTTGGAAATATATTGACATCCCTGAGGAAGCCTTTCAAAGTCTTCAGGAACTTCTGTGTTACATTCTCCATTCAGGGTATATTCTGAATTTCAAGTATGAATGAGGATCATGCAGAACTGCGATGTCTTTTCCCACTTTGTTCAGTATACTTTCTGTTTTGGCATTCTTCATATTTCCATTTTATGAAGAAAGATTATCCTTTTCAAATGCCAAAGGTTTTATTCTTCTTCCTGCTGCATGAAAACGTGTGTTCATGGCAATGTTGCTTATCAGCTCATTTCAGTCACTCAGTCATGTCTGACTCTTTGCAACCCCAGGGATTGCAGCACCCCAGACTTCCCTGTCCATCACTAACTCTCGGAGCTTGCTCAAACTCATGTCCATCGGGTTGGTGATGCCATCCAACCATCTCATCCTCTATCATCCCCTTCTCTTCCTGCTTTCAATCTTTCCAGCATCAGGGTCTTTTCCAGTGAGTCAATTTTTTGCATCAGGTGGCCAAAGTATAAAAGTCTTCTATTTGAAAGCTCAGCTGATAGTCAAAATTTACTTACTTTTTTCTAATTGTTTCCACTTTCTCTGATGGGCTGTTTATACAAGCAGGTAATAAACTGTCCCTCCTTTCTCTCTACCCTGACTGTATCACACTGGACGTGCCTACATGTAGCCTTTGCCTCATATGCTTAAGTATTTTATGCTAACACAAATCAGAACATATGAAAAATTGTAGAGAGCTCTCTGGTTCAGATTTGGTAGTTGTTCCAAACTTGGAACATCCTGCCAATGATATAGCACTTAGAGCTTCCTGCTGGCTGACCAGTTATGCATGATTTCCTTGCACTTCACTGCCAAGAAGTTGTGTACTGATGGAGAATAAGATATATTGATTGGAGGTAGGCCAGTTGTTTCATTAGACATAAAAATGGCCACTGAGCTTTGGGACAGATCTATGTATTAGTCATTATAATCATTACCAGCTTCAAGAACAACAACAAAAAAGACAAATTTTTATTTTCCTTTCATGGCAGTGACAGGGTCCTCTTTGTCTGAGATCCCATAGTTATATTCAAACATTATTTGAGTCATTCTTGTAATGCTCTCTCAAAGTCAAGGACAGGCATTGCCAACTTTGTTTTACAAGACATAGGCTTTTGTCAAGGAAGAGGTTTGGCAAACAGAGAGATTACGCCAGGTCCTGTTAGAAACATAGCTGGGGATATATCAGTGCAGGCAGCCTTACTGTCATTAAAACTTTTCACCAGAAATGTATGCAGGTTTTAATGACTGATACAGATGAAACTATGATTTTACATCCAGTGAACAAATACATACTCTTTGCCTTTTATGTATGAGGTTTGGTACTAAATCATGTTCCTATGATTTTATTTCTAAGCATAAGGAGGCTAACATTTTACTATTTGCATTTTGCAGTTAAGCATTTTCTCTGTATGACTTTATTTGAGCAGTGATTTCATAGCTTGTATTTTTCCTCCCTTTGGGATCATTGATGGTATTCATTTACATTTCTTAAACAAAAATGGTATTTTAAAGAAAATATACTTTTTATACATTAGTGAAGCTATTCATATCTTGTTTTTACTTTTCTTCCAATAATTGAAAATAAGCAAAGACTACTGGGATTCAAAGAGAACTAAGAGACAGGATTCCCCTCCATGCTTTTTAAGAAAACATTTAAAATTAATTTTAGGTTACAAAGAGTTGTGAACAGGTACAGAGAGTTCCTATTTACCCATTATCCAGCTTTCCCTAATGTTAACATCTTATCCAACCATGGTACACTTATCAAAACTACTGAATTAATACAATCACAGTACTATTAACTCAATTATAGACTTATTTGGATTTTGCGAGTCTTTCTATTCCAGGATCAAATCCAAGATACCACAATGCATCTGTCATGTTTCCTACCCTCCTACAGCCTTTGACACTCTCTCATTCTTTCCTTGTTTTTTACTACTTTAATATTTTTGAACATTTATAGCCTTTATGATCCTGGAAAATAACATGATTTTTATCTGTGGGCTAAATGATTAAATAGTTATTTACATAAAGGACTTTTTGTTTAAACTCTTTTCCCCTCTCAATTCTTATATTCATTTTCATCTCTACTTGGTTCTCTTTTATTATATTAGGTGCATACAAAAAACATTAAGGTTAAAAGAAAGGCCAAAATTACACTTAGTCATGGAGTTTTTATGTTCAACTTTAGCTTCCAAGACCCTCCTTTAAAAGAAGAAACGCAGTCAATAGAAAGTGACTTGCCCCAGTTACTATGGATAGTCAGTGACAGAGCGGAACTACTTATGGCACTGTCTATATTAATGCATTACTTCATAGCTAACAAGCTGCCCACATAGACATGATTTCCCTTTGTTTTCACAAAAGTTATTTGTTCTGGAACATACTAGGTGAGTGTCTACCTCAGAGATTTTTGCTCCAGCTGTTTACTCATTCTAGAATGCTCTTTGTATAGACATCTCTTGGCTAATTCTCTCACTAGTTTAAAATATATAAATATAAAATATCTCAGATTCTCCTTACCATGTACCCTGACGACACACTTGTGTTCAGTCTGTGCAGCCCTCACTTATAGCACTCCTGACCTCTATTTCCCTGATGAAATTTTTATTTTCTAGAAGTGGGGCAATAGAAAATAAATCAATGACTATGATAGTGTATTCATTAGCTAGGCCATAACCAAGTAACACAGGCTGGGTGGCTTAAACAACAGAAATTTATTTCACAGTTTTGGAGGCTAGAAGTCCAGGATGAAGGTATTGGCAGCACTGATTTCTTTTGAAGGCCTAACACCTTGGCTTGTAAATGGTCCAATGTCTTCTCATGATCTCATTCCCATGTATGTCTGTATCCTAATTGCCACTTTTCATAAGGACACCAGTCATATTAACTTAGGACCCCCAACTTGTATGACCTCATTTTACTTCAGTCACTGTTTTAAAGGGCTTCCCTGGTGGCTCAGACAGTAAAGAATTCACTTGCAATGCAGGAGACCTGGGTTCGATCCCTGGATCTGAAAGATCCCCTGGAGAAGGGAATGGCTACCCACTCCAGTATTCTTTCCTGGAGAATTCCATGGACAGAGGAGCCTGGTGGGCTATAGTCCATGGGGTCACAAAGAGTTGGACACGACTGCGTAACTAACACTTACTTTACTGCTTTTAAAACCCTGTCTCAAATATAGGCACATTCTGAAGTAATAGAGTTTAGGACTTCAACATGTGCTCTTTGTGGGGGACATAGTTCAACCCATAATAAAGAGTAAGAAAAGGTTCCAAAGGTAGAATTTAGAGTGATATTATAAATAATTGGTGTGAATTGGTGGGAAGATTCAAATAACATGTCAAAGGAGTTCTCTCTGAGGAGGTGAGCGTTAAGTCCTAAAGCTGGGAGTGAACCTGTTGTGTTCTTACTTAAGGGCCGGGTGCGCCAGGCAGTGAGAGAGAGCAGTTCACTGTTTGAGAGTGACAGAAAGTCAGGTAGTGTTAGGGACATAGCACATCAGGAAAAGAATCTTGTGAAAATGAGCTCTGTAAGTCGGATAAATTTCAAATTTTACTGTTTGTGTTTCCATAGCTATAAAATACATACAACAGAACCAACCTCAGAGAATTGTTGAGTTAAACCATATAATAATGAACAGTTTTAGCATTTAATTGATGCTCTATTTTTTAAAAAGCTTAAAAAAGAAGAAGCAGCATTTTCTTTTTTTCACATATCATTCATTACGTTTGAAATTACACTCCAGGACATTCATTACTATAACTAATTCTAACCTAACTCTAGCAAAATGGAGGTGGCGTATTCACACATTTCCTATCACCTGACCAGCCTCAATCACTTTACAGCTGCCATCAAAATCTGACAAGCCCATGATCACTGCTCTAAAATACCTTCATTAAAAATATCCTTATCAAATATGCTGTCAAAAAATCAGGATTTGATTTGCTGTGTAGTTAACCTCCAGTTAGTTTTGGAAAAGAAAGTACATTATAATCACACTTCAACTATTAAAACAACTTCAAATTTGGTAAGTTTCTACTTATAATTTTATAAAACAATGCAAATGTCTTTTTAGATAATTACATCTAATCAATTGTAATATAATCTGTTTTAAATCCACTAAGAGGTATTTCAAAATATCAAATATGCTATTCACTCACTTATACACATGTATTAGGAAGTGAAATACAAGAGATAACATTCTCTGCAAGCTGAAACTTTATTAATGAGGGTGATAAATTAATGATGTTTTAGAAGATGTAATTTCTGTTTCAAAAGAGTGTAGACAGGTTAAACTGGGTTCAGATATTTCATCCTTACAAACTGTGATTCTGCAAATTACCCTTTATTTCATTCAATTGTGACTATTTTTTATTCTAAAGAAGACTTTGCCTTTCTGAAGCAGCCTTTAAGGGATCATTCTACACCATACTCCGTTGTCAGCATTGCCCCTGGGTTGTTCAGATAAGAGTGAGATGCTGAAACACGTTTTGGACTTTCCATAAAAAAATATAATATCTGCAGTGTCATCCACATTGATTTTGTAGTTCTCTGAGAAATGTTTCTACGTACAGAGTCAGCATTTCTGAAGCATTTCTTCCTTACTACAAAATATTATCCAGATTTACAAAAAAGTTCCTTCTAAGAAGTGTGTCAAAGATTTTATTGTATTTTTAATATCACAGTGACTGTAAAATACAAAATTTTAATACATTTTGGTTAGATTAATGAATGCATCTCAGAATGCCCCATAGTGTGATTTGCAGTATTATTGTAAGACTGATTTTTGAGTTACTCAACTAATTTTGAGTTATTTGCTGATGAAAGAATTTTAGAGATTCATTAATAAAGTAGGACAGGGAATTATAGTAACCATGACTTAAATTAAAGTTTTAAATTCATTTTGTGAATTTTTATCCCTATAATGTGCCCATTGCTCATCCAGATTTTTTAAGGGTCTAGGTTCATCTAAACCTGGGCCAGAGATGGTAAATTAGATTTTGTATTGAGGACGATGTTAATCATTGTGTGGTGCCCACCTGAAGCCTGAAGATTAGAAGGAATCTGAGGTCATGCCCAAGCTCATTAGGGCTACAATGATTAGTTCTGTCTGCCTTGGCGGCTGGGTGGAAGTATTAACATGGCATTTCTCACCCCTGAATTCGGGAATATTTTGTAGCAGATTAAAATTTCCATATTCTACAATTGTTTTACCCTTTGAGGGCAAGCTTCCTCCATCACCCAGCACTCTTGTATTCATACTCCCTATTTTCTTTTCAAAGTTTGCTCTCAGGAGGGAATAAAAGACTCGTTAGTAATACCAGTAACAACAACATTATTCTCATTTTGAACACACCTTTTCTGTCAGGCACTGTCCTAAATACTTTGCATGCATTGCTGTGTTAGTCGCTCAGATGTATCTGACTCTGCAACCCCATGGACTGCAGTCCGCCAGACTCCTCTGTCCATGGGACTCTCCAGGCAAGAATACTGGAGTGGGTTGCGATTTCCTTCTTCATTGCATGTATTTGTGAAATGTAAAATGACTAAGGAGTAGGAATTATTCCTGCTTTACAGAAAAAGCTCAGATAGTTGCATAATCTCAGAGCAGTAAGTGCCTGGTTCGGAATTCAAGCCCAAGCCTTTCTGACTCCAAAGCCTGTGATCATAACTATCACACTTACCAAGAGAATGTGATGACATTGAACCTTAAGACACATGGACAAGAGATAACTTTTTAAAAAACAATATAAATTATCTCTCTCGCCTCAAGAATAGACCTAATATAACCTGCTTTACGTATCTCTTCACTCTGCAAAGCAGTTGTCTTAAAAGTTTGTAATGATAGGATGTGAAGTCGCTGGACGTGCTATGCAGAAATTGTTTCAAACAAAGCTAGAGTGGAGTCACCACGGCCCCTGAAAGTCCCAGAAAAGTGGCAGAAGCACTCCCAGTACTGTTGGAGAGAGTCCCCCATAGTTTTAAGATATCATGGTAGTTGCTAAATCATGAATTAAGAACTCAGGTTTTAGGAGCCGACAACGCCAAGGACCTCGTGGTCCCTGGTGACCTTTGAAGGAAGCTGATTCTTACATTTCAGATATAATAACCAAATAGACTTCTCATCATCATTGTCAAAAGGAAGCCAAATTACTTAATCGCTGTTTTGCTAGTACAGAGGAAAGAATACCATAGTGATTCATGGAACTCCACTGGGTTAGAAGGCACCATGTGTAGCCTATTTTAATGTTTGGCTTAATCCTGGGTTTAAAAATAAAACTCATAAAAAATACAATGATTTCATTTACCATCTTCTCTTTTTTAACCTACTGCCCAGAGTTGTACAACTTAATCTTTGGAAATGACTGATCACAGGACTCAGGCTTTTTATTTAAAATAGTGTGTGTGTGTGTGTGTGTTTGTGCACATGTGCATGCACACGCCTGCATATACATGAATATGTGTGCTGGGAGGTGTGTTTTGACTGTCTACAGGTAACAGGCAGTCATACAGTTAAAGTATCAGCAGTTAGGAGAAGCTGAACCAATCATGGATCTTTAGTCTTCAAATATCTTTTTAAGTCAGAAACTGAAAATAGAGATTCTTGACTTCTCACATAATCATAGAGCACGATTTTTCTCTTGGAGTTAACAAAACAATTACTTCCAGTTTTAGTCAAGAACTATAAATCTTAAGAGGTGAAATGTCAAGTTGGTGAGAAAAGGCAACCTTTCAAGTGGAAAATTCTCTATATTAAGTTAATGTTCAGTGATATTTAGGTACCCATTTTGATACATCTGTAGAGGCCATGTCTCACTGAGAAATTAAGAGTTAAATGAATAGAAGAAAAGTATAAATACAATTGAGGTTTTTTTCAGAAGATGAAACAAAAGTTAACAGGTTTAGTGATATCTATGAAACATGGTAATATTAAAGCATATTAAATTGTGATTCCTCAATTGGCCCAGTATTTATGGTAGCATGCTAATAAACTTCCAAATTAATGAATTTCCAAAAGAAGATAAAAGATGGTATTGAAAATCAGGAAGATTACTTTCTAAGAAGCCTCATTGATATCAGCTTTTGAAAGGCAAAACATCTAGTTTAACTTACCTTTCAGGTAGCTTTCAGGCTGCATCTTTTCCTAATGAATCTTAATAGTAAGAATATGGAAATCAAAAATTAAAATTAAAAATAATAAATGCACTGATTATAGATGTTAGCTTAAGCATTTTCTTGACTGATTTGATGATTGAAATAACAGGTGAATTCATGTAGTTTCTAATAGTAAAATAGAATTATTTTCATTGAAGGCATTTTAGTAGATAAAGTATTTTCATAAACAGCATGTAGCAGCAAATCGCAAAGGAAGAGACAGAAAATATTTGATAGCTTATAAGACTCATCTCTGGGCCTGGCTACTTAACTATTTCTCTAAAGCTGTCTCTTCTTTTGTATCCTGGAAAGGTTTACAGACAAATTGTCAGTTGTGGGAAGGTTAGACTTGATTTTATTTTGTTGTTTTTGACCATTAGTAATGAAGAAAGTCTTGCCTCACTGGCAACTATTCACTGACATGTTTAAATGATGCAAATGAATCTTTTAGGTTCTTCCTTCCTTAAAATAAGAATGAAGAATCTTTAAAAATAGAATTCTGTTTTTATCAAATGCTTTGCATGCACAATGGTATAATTTTATTAAATCATTCTGAGAACAGTATATTCTGCCTTCTTTACCATGGTTAATACAGATTTCCTCTCGTAATCTTATGCCCAAATAATGCTCATTTATCACAGTGGAACTTGTACACATATATAATAACTTAGCCTCTGGTTGGTACAAAGAATTTAATTCTAGTATAAAAGTCCAACAGCAAACAGCAGAACTTTCTTAAGGGATTTCAAGACATGGTTAAAAAGTGAGGAAATGGTTTTGGGATTTTGTTGGCTGATAGGAAAAGAAATCTTTCAGCTATCACAAGTGATGTCAGCAAGATATTTCTGTGAACAGGGAACACAGCAGGATTTACTTACAGGTTGTCAAGGATAGGGGTGGTTGAAGTTCTTCCCTGTGGTATTCATTCATTTCTTGAGTGCTGTTACAATTATTTGCTTCAGCCAACAGGATCTGAAATGCATACAAAAAAGCATATAAGTATTCGAATTTTCAATGAAAATCTCAATCCTAATTAACTGTAAATCAGTAAAGCCGGCTAGCCTGAGGTAGGTTAAAATGAGAACTTTGTACATGAAAGGCTACATATGCCCCCAAAATCTAAGAATTTCCTAGTTGCAAACCTCTAAATCGCTATGTGCAACTTTCTTGACTTCAATTACCTTCCTAAGGGAAGTGAGAGCAGGTTAACCAAGCCAAATAGGAGTCTGTGTTGTCAGAGAATGTCTTTTTTTTTTTTTTTTTGCTCGTATAGCGAATGCGATAGATCTTAATGGGAGTAGACTTCTGGTCCTGTCATGTGGAGTGGAACAAAGTTAAAATTTCTGCTTTCCTGATTAGCTGAATTACACCCCTGGGGCCTTAGACCTCGAGGAATAGTGTCCCTTTAGCACTTTCCTTGTGCCACTCTTGAGAGATTTAGCACATTACTGCTTCATCAAGTTATCAGTGAGCTTATTTTTTCTTGTAAGACTTATAGTTCTTTAAGGTCAATAGCCATGCCTTATACTTCTTTGTAGGTATATTTACAGTATTACCAGTTACTGAACATTGCAATAGTGTATGCTCAAAAATACCCAATTGCTTGTAATAAAAGAGATGACAAGTTATGCTATCAGTTAAGTGACAGGAGGGAAGAATTCTCACTTTATCAAGATAGACTGTTTCAAACTTTTGCCAAGATTCCTCTCTCACTCCTCATGTCCTAACTGTACTTTCTATTGATTTACTGACTTTGTTGGTTTTCTTTTCTGCTCATCTCAAATCAGAGATAGGTTGACACTGGCAAAGGAATAATCACTGCAAAGCATGACACATGACACATGGCTCCCAAAGTTGTGGTCACCTCTCTCCAGACTGGAAGGTAGTCATGAAGGCTGTGGTATATATAGCAACTTCCTGATCAGGTCTGTGTCTACATGGAAGGCAGATGGGGGCTGGCCATACCCCAACCTTTCCAGCTTATCTAGTGTAACAGTTACATTTTTAACCATGCCAGGTACTGTAGCTGAGCATTTTCCTGTTTTCAATTATTTTATTTAACCCTATGTAGAGGTTCGAGTAAGGTCTTATAATCCATATTACAATGTTTGTGTAAAAACTGAGGAGTTAAAACCACTGATGATTTGGCTCTGTACAATTTTAATATAAAATATTCTTTTCTCAAAATAGAGATTTTTTTTTGGTATTTGATGAACACCAGACATAACAATACACTGTTCATCTGCCCTTCCATGAAAACAAGCTCATTGAAACTGACCATTTAGGATCCTTCTTTTTCTTTCTCTCTGTCCCTCTCCAGTGAATTGACTGTGTTGAGTTTGAACCAAATCTACAGACAAGTAATGGGAAAGTCTGCAAGTCTTCACTTTCTGACATCCTTTTTTTCCCTACAATGTTTTAAAGTTTTGTGTTTTTTTGGAGGCACTGGGAAACTGCATGAGTCTACAGAAAGGATTTATGTTTTTCTCCTTTTAATTACAAGGTTACTGGTAGTTTCTGCTCACTCAGCTCCTGAATCCTAACTTTAGTAAAGGTATTTACTATAATATTTACAATATTACTTTCATTGCATACTTGTTCAGAGAGTGGATTGGGGTATGTATTCAGTCTCTAGCTTATTAAATGATAATGAAGATATCAATCATACTTCAAACAAAATATTACTGGGGGATTACAGTATATTTAACCTGGGTTTAGAGTGTTTATCTAGGACAGTCTTGATCATATTTCTCAATAGTTATTCTCACTTGTATATTCTATAAATACAAATAGAATTATTTCTGAGCTTGTTTGGAGCCTTTTAGTGATAGGGTAGTGCAGAGAAATTGATGTTATACTTGGTAAACTTAGTTTCCTTGGAAATTACTTGTCTTAATTATCCTATACTGTTTCATTTCTTGTCTATAATATCATTTAATTTTCTTGCAGTTAGCCTTTAATTTGCTTATTATTTTTAACAAAGCATTTTAATAAACTATTTTATTTTATAAAGATTTTATGTTTGCTTTATAAATCTTGATTCTTGAAACAGTTTCTGAAGACTATATATTAGAAAGCTGTAAAAAATTTGTTAGTGTATATTAACTGAACAAGATTTACTCAAGATATCTCTAATGTAACCTTAGTCTCCTCAGGCTGTCATAATAGAATACCATAGGCTGAGTGATTTAAACAACAAAAAGTGATTTCTCACAGTTCTGGAGGTTCAAGACTAGGGGGCCAGCCTTGCAGGGTTCTGGTAAGCCTTTCTTCTTGACTTCTATGTGCCATCATAGCTCTGTGTGTTTACATTGCCTTTCTTCAGTTCAACTGCATGGACAGAGAGTGGGAACTCTCATCCCTCCTCTTCTTATAAGGCCACCGATCCTATTGAATTAGAACCCCACCCTTACAATGACATTTAACTTTAATGACCTCCTGAAAGCACTATATCCAAATACAATTATATTGAAGGTTAGGGCTTCAATATATGAGTTGGGAGTGAGGGATACAACGCAATCTATAGCACTCTAAGTTCTATACATTTGTAATTTATACTCTACTAATGACAAGGATTTTGATTATAGGTTGTTTGATTCATTGATTTAGTAACCTATGCACTCATCAAACACTTGTAGACAACTTCTTATATGTCAGGCAGTAGACTAGTGCTCTAGTTATGAAGATTAAAAGCCATTATTTTTGTCTGCTGTGAGTCCATGTATAGTGGGAAAATCAGTCTAGTACAAAGAATTAACATACAGTATGGTTAATTGCTATAATCAGGAGACTTGCCCAGTAGAATTTAGTTGAACAAATGAAAGAAGGGAAACAAGAAGTAAATCCATTAGGATTTAGAAGACTTGAATGACTCTATTAACTCACTTGAGATAATTGAGATTTATAGAACATTCCAACCAATAACAGCAGAATACATACTCTTTTTAGGCTCATATGTACCATTCATAAAGTATATCATATTGCTGAACTTAAAGACTAATCTGAAAGAAAAAAAGAATTGGAAATCATAAAAAAGTATTTCAGTGACAAAATGGAAGTAAATTAGAAGTCTCTGACAAAGTACCTGAAAAACTTCGAAATATTTGGAAATTAAATTATATGTTTCTAACTGATTCATGAGTCAAAGGTAAAAACATAATGAATATTAAAAATATTTTGACCCAGATGAAAAAAAAATATATCAAAATTTGTTTCTTGCATCTAAAGCAATGATTAGCTTCAGTCTCTTTCTTCAGGGAGTTAAAATCCTTGGATGCTCAACAACTAGGGAGAAGCTGAGAGCTCATTCTGTTTTTCAGAAGCACTTTGATCAGTTTATTGTATTAGAAGCAATCTGGGGGGATTGGGAGATAAAATATAAGATTTAAGTGTTATTATTTTAACTGCATTACTGAGAAATCATTTTCATGCAATAATAAGGTATCCATCTTAAACATACAGTTTAATGTGTGTGTGTGTGTGTGTATGCATGTGCGCACACTCACGTGCTCAGTTGTGTCCAACTCTTTGAGACCCCATGGACTGTAGCCCGCCAGTCTCCTCTGTTCATGGAATTTTCCAGGCAAGAATACTGGAATGGGTTGCCATTTTCTATTCCAGGGGATCTTCCTGACCCAGGGGTTTGAACCAGGGTCTCCTCCATCTCCTGTATTGGCAGGCAGATTCTTTACCACTTCGCCACCTGGGAAGGCTCAATAGGGTGGTAAAATCACCAAGATATGAAATATTTCCATCACCCAAAAAAACCCCTCTTGTCACTTTGAAACTGATATCCTCCTCCCACTCCCAGCTCCAGGCACCCACTGGTCTTCATTCTGTCCCTGAAGTTTTGCCTTTACTAGGATTTCTTGTAAATGTAAATATGGAGTCTTTGTGTGTGTGTGTGTGTGTGTGTGTGTGTGTTACTTTTTCACTTAGCATAGCATTATAGAATTTTACCCATGTTCTTTATATTTACATTTTGTTTTTTGTTACTGAACGAATTTCATTTTTAAAGATATATAAAACTTGTTTTGCAGTTGTTAGACATTTGAGTTTATTCCAGTTTGGGGTTTTTATGAAGAAAGCTTCAGTGTACATATGTTTACCAGTCTTTGTGTGGACGTTTCTGTCTCTTTTGAGTGAGATGCTGGATTGTGTGGTAGGTGTAAATTTCCCAGTATCTTTCTTATCCCTGAATTTTATCCTTGGATACCTCAAGCCAGTAAAGCTTTTGGCCTTCTGAGGCTGCAAGTATTATGGGGAATGCAAAGGGGAGCGTACTTGCAAATCCCACTAAGAGCTGATTTCTTTTTCAAAGGTTAGTCTCCTTGTAGTTTATACCTACTTTCCACCCCCCCACCCCACCCCCTGGCCCTGAAGGTTCCCATGCTCATATGTAGTTTATAGACAGCCAGGATACTGAGCAGAATTTGTGTTTATATTTTAAAATCTTAGTCCTTGTATATTGGCTATTTTGCTTACAGGATTTTTTGCTTAAATACCCAGCTGGTCTGCTGCTTGTACTTTATCATTTGCCACAACGAGCTGCTTAAGACCATGATTCTTCACCTACTTAGATGTGGGGCAGCTTGTGAAGTACTCAAGGCAAGAAGACCACAGACTCACAGTTCTCACCTGATACAGTAGCAATCTTTGAAAGTAAACTAGTCTCAAGATTCTACATGACTTATAATTCCCTGTGCCTTCAAATAGTTAGTCTTAATAACTTTGTCCAGATTTTATAATTGTTAGTTAATTAGGATAGGATTGCCTAGCATTACCAGAGCAGTCTTATTGTTTTTTGTTTATAGTAATTAACAAAGAAATATTTGGAAAGATATTCATCAAATATCTAGAAAGATATTCATTAAAGTAGTTATTATTTTTCAATGGAAGAACTTCAGATAATTTTTCTTTTTTTATACTTTTTTATATTTCTTGATTTTTCAATTACGTTATCTTTATAATCAGGAAAAAAGAACATTCTAGGTTATTACTTTCATTTGTAATAGTTTTCAAGAACAAGAACACTGGAAGTTGAAGTTGAGTGTAATTTTAGAGACTGTTAAAGTGCTTAAAGAATTATTTTAAAGCAAATTATTTTGTAATTAGTAGAAAATTATTTTGAATTCAATAGCATCCCACTCCAGTACTCTTGCCTGGAAAATCCCATGGACAGAGGAGCCTGGTAGACTGTAGTCCATGGGATCACTAAGAGTCAGACACGACTGAGCGACTTCCCTTTCACTTTTCACTTTCACACATTGGAGAAGGAAATGGCAACCCACTCCAGTGTTCTTGCCTGGAGAATCCCAGGGACGGGGGAGCCTGGTGAGCTGCCATATATGGAGTCGCACAGAGTCGGACACGACTGAAGCAACTTAGCAGCAGTAGCAGTAGCAGTAGAAATTTATTTTGAATATTTAAAAAAATTTAGAAAATTATTTTGTAATTAGTATAGCTTTATGTTTTATGTAAAAACCTCCCATTAAAGTGGTACTTTAAAAGATTTGTTGGGCTTTAAAATTCTGAAAAAGATGGGAATACCAGAACACCTGACCTGCCTCTTGAAAAACCTGTATGCAGGTCAGGAAGCAACAGTTAGAACTGAACATGGAACAACAGACTGGTTCCAAATAGGAAAAAGAGGGTGTCAGGGCTGTATATTGTCACCCTGCTTATTTAATTTATATGCAGAGTATATCATGAAAAATGCTGGGCTGGATGAAGCACAAGCTGGAATTAAGATTGCTCGGAGAAATATCAATAACCTCAGATATGCAGATGACACCACCCTTATTGCAGAAAGTGAAGAAGAACTAAAGAGCCTCTTGATGAAAGTGAAAGAGGAGAATGAAAAAGTTGGCTTAAAGCTCAACATTCAGAAAATGAAGATCATGGCATCTGGTCCCATCACTTCATGGCAAATAGATGGGGAAACAGTGGAAACAGTGGCTGACTTTATTTCTTGGGCTTCAAAATCACTGCAGATGGTGATTGCAGGCATGAAATTAAAAGACACTTACTCCTTGGAAGGAAAGGTATGACCAACCTAGACAGCATATTAAAAAGCAGAGACATTACTTTGCCAACAAAGGTCCATCTAGTCATGGCTATGGTTTTTCCAGTAGTCATGTATGGATGTGAGAGTTGGACTATAAAGAAAGCTGAGTGCTGAAGAACTGATGCTTTTGAACTGGGGTGTTGGAGAAGACTCTTGAGAGTCCCTTGGACTACAAGGAGATCCAACCAGTCCATCCGAAAGGAAATCCGTCCTGGGTGTTCATTGGAAGGACTGGTGTTGAAGCTGAAACTTTAATATTTTGGCTACCTGATGAGAAGAGCTGACTCATTTGAAAAGACCCTGATGTTGGGAAAGCTTGAAGGCAGGAGGAAAAGGGGATGACAGAGGATGAGATGTTTAGATAGCATCACTAACTCAATGGGACATGGGTTTGGGTGGACTCTGGGAGTTGGTGATGGACAGGGAGGCCTGGCATGCTGCGGTTCATGGGGTCTCAAAGATTCGGACATGACTGAGTGACTGAACTAATACTGAATTGATACCCAAGGTACCTTAAAATGTTGTCTTATTTTTACAATTAATTTGTATTAGTATAACATACTTTCAATTCCAATTAATATGTTAGCTGATTTTTTTAAGTCACAGTATTATTTCTTTTAGGGGCATCTTCCAACCTGACTGTGGCTCAGACCATGAACTCCTTATTGCCAAATTCAGACTTAAATTGAAGAAAGTAGGGAAAACCACTAGACCATTCAGGTATGACCTAAATTAAATCCCTTATCATTATACAGTGGAAGTGAGAAATAGATTTAAGGGCCTAGATCTGATAGATAGAGTGCCTGATGAACTATGGAATGAGGTTCGTGACATTGTACAGGAGACAGGGATCAAAACCACCCCCATGGAAAAGAAATGCAAAAAAGCAAAATGCCTGTCTGGGGAGGCCTTACAAATAGCTGTGAAAAGAAGAGAAGCGAAAAGCAAAGGAGAAAAGGAAAGATATAAGCATCTGAATGCAGAGTTCCAAAGAATAGCAAGAAGAGATAAGAAAGCCTTCTTCAGCGATCAATGCAAAGAAATAGAGGAAAACAACAGAATGGGAAAGACTAGGGATCTCTTCAAGAAAATCAGAGATACCAAAGGAACATTTCATGTAAAGATGAGCTTGATAAAGGACAGAAATGGTATGGACCTAACAGAAGCAGAAGCTATTAAGAAGAGGTGGCAAGAATACACAGAAGAACTGTACAAAAAAGATCTTCACGACCCAGATAATCACAATGGTGTGATCACTGACCTAGAGCCAGACATCCTGGAACGTGAAGTCAAGTGGGCCTTAGAAAGCATCACTACGAACAAAGCTAGTGGAGGTGATGGAATTCCAGTTGAGCTATTCCAAATCCTGAAAGATGATGCTGTGAAAGTGCTGTGCTCAATATGCCAGCAAATTTGGAAAACTCAGCAGTGGCCACAGGACTGGAAAAGATCAGTTTTCATTCTGATCCCAAAGAAAGGCAATGCCAAAGAATGCTCAAACTACCACACAATTGCACTCATCTCACATGCTAGTAAAGTAATGCTCAAAATTCTCCAAGCCAGGCTTCAGCAATATGTGAACCGTGAACTTCCTGATGTTCAAGCTGGTTTTAGAAAAGGCAGAGGAACCAGAGATCAAATTGCCAACATTTGCTGGATCATAGAAAAAGCAAGAGAGTTCCAGAAAAACATCTATTTCTGCTTTATTGACTATGCCAAAGCCTTTGACTGTGTGGATCATAATAAACTGTGGAAAATTCTGAAATAGATGGGAATACCAGACCACCTGATCTGCCTCTTGAGAAATTTGTATGCAGGTCAGGAAGCAACAGTTAGAACTGGACATGGAACAACAGACTGGTTCCAAATAGGAAAGGAGTTTGTCAAGGCTGTATATTGTGACCCTGTTTATTTAACTCATATACAGAGTACATCATGAGAAATGCTGGACTGGAAGAAACACAAACTGGAATCCAGATTGCTGGGAGAAGTATCAATAACCTCAGATATGCAGATGACACCACCCTTATGGCAGAAAGTGAAGAGGAACTCAAAAGCCTCTTGATGAATGTGAAAGTGGAGAGTGAAAAAGTTGGCTTAAAGCTCAACATTCAGAAAACGAAGATCATGGCATCCGGTCCCACCACTTCATGGGAAATCGATGGGGAAACAGTGGAAACAGGGTCAGACTTTATTTTTCTGGGTTCCAAAATCACTGCAGATGGTGATTGCAGCCATGAAATTAAAAGACGCTTACTCCTTGGAAGGAAAGTTATGACCAACCTAGACAGCATATTCAAAAACAGAGACATTACTTTGCCAACAAAGTTTCATCTAGTCAAGGCTTTGGTTTTTCCTGTGGTCATGTACGGATGTGAGAGTTGGACTGGAAGAAAGCTGAGCGCTGAAGACTTGATGCTCTTGAACTGTGGTGTTGGAGAAGACTCTTGAGAGTCCGTTGGACTGCAAGGAGATCCAACCAGTCCATTCTGAAGGCGATCAGCCCTGGGATTTCTTTGGAAGGAATGATGCTAAAGCTGAAACTCCAGTACTTTGGCCACCTCATGCGAAGAGTTGACTCATTGGAAAAGAGTCTGATGCTGGGAGGGATTGGGGGCAGGAGGAGAAGCGGACGACAGAGGATGAGATGGCTGGATGGCATCGCTGACTCGATGGATGTGAGTCTGAGTGAACTCCGGGAGATGGTGATGGACTGGGAGGCTTGGCGTGCTGCAATTCATGGGGTCGCAAAGAGTCAGACACGACTGAGCAACTGATCTGTTCTGATCTGATCCAACCTGAAAAATGATACAAGGAGATAGTAGTAACTGTTACTCATTGATAATTGACCAAGTGCCAGCTACTGCTGTTAATGCTTTACACATTTTTGAGCTGTTCAGTCCTCTAAATACTCCTATTGTGCTGTGCTCAGTGATGCCAGATTCTTGCAACCCCATGGACTGTAGCCCACCAGACTCCTCTGTCCATGAAATTCTCTAGGCAAGAATACTGGAGTGGGGTGCCATTTCCTACTCATAGGTATCTTGCTGACCCAGGGATTGAACTCTTGTCTCTTGCATCTCTGCAGATGGAATTGGAATCTTTACCAGTGTGCACCTGGGATGCCCCAGATACTCCTAATGCTGCTGCTGCTGCTGCTAAGTTGCTTCAGTCGTGTCCAACTCTGTGCGACCCCACAGATGGCAGCCCACCAGGCTCCCCCGTCCCTGGGATTCTCCAGGCAAGAGTATTGGAGTGGGTGCCATGGCCTTCTCTGGATACCCATAATAAGTGGGTTCAAAACTGATGGCTTCCCAGGTGGTGCTAGTGGTAAAGAATCCACCTGCCAATGCAGGAGGTGCAAGAGATAAGAGTTCAATCCCTTGGTTGAGAAGATGCCCTGGAGTAGGAAATGGCACCCTACTACAGTATTCTTGCCTGGAGGACTCCATGGACAGAGGAGCCTGACGGGGTTCAGCCCATGGGATTGCAAAGAGTCTGACATGACTGAGCATACATACACTTAACTATACACTTAATATGATCTTTCTTTTATAGATTAGGAACCTGAGGTTTAGAAAGATTGAGTGTTTTTCTTGGATTTCTAAGTTGGTAAACAGAAGGGCTTGCAATCCTTAGATTTCAGTCCAGGCTGTATGCCCACCGTCTCTACCACCACACGATACCATATTATGCAGAAATGGGAGTTTGAGAATAGGTTATGGGATTTCATGGCTGTCCTTTCTCAAAATTAGAGGGTAGAAAATATTGCCAAAAAACTAAAGATCTTCTTCAATGATTTCAGAAGCCTAAATCAGGCTAACATTTTGCCATGGTCTTTTAGCATTGGTACAAGTTTAAGGCAAGATGACGTCTTCTAGGTCTGTAATTTAGTATTTTGGTTCTCAGCTGTTTTGACTTAATGAAGAATTTACAAAAAATATATCTTTTCATACCCTGTATCCCAGAAATGAATCTTATTTAAATTCTCCCTTAGTTTAAATTTCTAAAAAGTGGGATTGTTATTTCTTAATGTCAGTTTAGTGGGAAAAGCCCCACAGTACAGGACCGTTGACTTTCTGTATCCATAGTTCCACATCAATGATTCAACCAACCACAGACCAAAAATATTTTTAAAAATTCCAGAAAGTTCCAAAAAATAAAACAAATTTGCTGCTTGCCGGCAATGACTTATCTTACATTTACATTGTATTTACAATGATTTACATAGTATTTACATTATATTGGATATTTTAAGTAATACAGAGAATGATTTATAGTATATGGGAAAATTGTGTAGGTTATATGCAAATACTCCATCATTTTATATAAGGGACTTGAGCAACCAAGGGTTTTGGTATTCCTGGGGGTCATGGAACCAGTCTCCCATGGACACTGAGGGATGACTCTAGTGTACAGAAGCTTCTCATTTTTCTCTTTCTCTTTTTCTTACTAAAAAAATACTCGAGTTTTAGTAGAATAGATGGCTGCTTGGCCAAACCACAGTTGGCCCTTGAACAACATGAATTTGAACTGCACAGGTCCACTTACAAATAGATTTTTTTGCTGGTAAGTACTACATACAGTACTACATGATCCACTGTGATCCATGGGCACAGAACTGTGGATATGAAGGACTGACTAGAAGATAAGTTTCAACTACTTAGAGGGTCAGAGTCTCTAACCCTGCATTGTTCAGTGTTCAACTGTACATTTTGCTGCTTTCCTTTTAGTTAAGTATGATAGTCTAACTACTTCTGACCAAAATCATGTAAACCAAAGTGAAATATCCAACTGAAATCACGTCTTGCAAAGGGAAAGTGTTTATTTTCCACTTCCTTTTCTCTCCCTTTTCTGCTAGCTGGGAAAATGGGTATAAGCAGACAAACTACCTTGGATCTAGAGATTAAAACTATGCATTAAGAATGGCAGGATCCACCTATATAAGTAAGTGTAAGTGTTAGTCGCTCCGTCGTGCCCAACTCTTTGTGACCCCATAGACTGCAGCCCACCCACCAGGCTCCTCTGTCCATGAGATTTTCCAGGCAAGGATACTGGAGTGGGTTGCCATTTCCATCTCCAGGGGATCTTCCCAACCCAGGGATCAAACTCGGGTCTCCTGCACTGCAGGCAGATTCTCTACCCTTTACCAGCTACAAGGGGCCTGGATCATTTTCTTCTGTACAGTGAAATGAAAGAAAATTTGTTCTTCCTGTGTTATTTAAATGATATGTTTTAAAATCTATATGATTTAAATCATATGTTTTAAATCTGTGTCATTTAAATATTGTATCTTGTTGTCTCTTTGTTATAGTAACGTAGTCAGAATCAAAATGTAAATGTAAATGTTGGTATCTGATAGTGGGATATTGTCATGATAAAATCCAATATATGTGGTATAGGCTTTGTAGTCAGGCAGTGGAAGGCCAGGGGTCCTATATTGTAGTCTGGCAAGCTAGTGACTCTTGCTATACTAAGGAAAAAACATTTAGTATAAAACTGTTACCTGTGATAATTTTAGAGATATGCACATCTTTCCTGGAACTTCAACTCTAGGGTAAGTGGTGAGAAAAAATAAAAATGTTGGTATACTTTAGTAGATTCTTTCTACTTCTAGTAACTAGGAGAGAGAGAGATTTAGCTAATTATGAGCCAGTTTGCAAGCAAAAAACTGAAAGAAACAAAACCCGTCTAATGGAGTACTCTGTTCTATTAATCAAAATAAGCACAGATCCTAAAATATCAAGATATATTTTTTCAGAGGAAGGTGTTTTTTCTTTTTATTTTTTTGGTCATAAAACCAGTGTCAGCAGTCACTGAAGAGTTCTCAATAATGATCTTTCAAAGTCAAGATTTTATCTGGCTTAGGAATAGAAAGGCCATCTCACATTGAGAGAACAGACTGATTGGAAATGTAATTTTTGTTCAGTCTTTTCACCTGCTAGCTTTTGGGGTAATTTGATTGTCAAAGAGTGAATTTGTTGAAAAGGGGGGGTATATCAAATTGGTTAAAAAGAAGTATTAATGTGTATTGTATGACAAATCAGCGTTAAAACACTCAGATTATAAGTGAGACAAATGCCTTACATTACCCCCCAAAAAAGTCAATCTATATTGATTATGAGTTCAGTAATTGGGACCTTACAAGATTAGTAAAACCAAATATATGTGAACCACAAACAGCAGAAAAGAAGGTGGCTGCCGAGAGCCTTTCTAGAAGATGCCATATTAAATGTTCTCAGAAAATTGGAGCAACCAGCTTCCAAGGTCAGTTTAATAATATTATCTCCTATCCATGCTGCTAAGGTAATTGCCATTAAATTGAGGTGGGGAGGGGCAGCAGCCTGAGCCCAGGAACTACTATATAAATGGAAGTCTGAAGTCATAAAAAGCTATACCCAGTGAAGATTCTTTCACTTGGGTTACTTCAAATGGAGCTGGCTGGAATCAAAGTGATGGAAGGAATTGCTGGGTAACCACAAGGCTGCACTTCAAGAGCCTGTGGCTACCGAACCTCTCAAACAACCTCTGTTTCCTAAGGTCTACACCAGCAGCATAAGGCTGCAAGGAGATACTCTTCAGTCCCAGTTCCATTTGCGGTCACAGAGAAACAATTACAAAAAGGTAAAGGAAGGACTACAGAGAACACTGGACAAAGGAGTTATTTCCAGAAACCATGGCAAAGAGTAGGGCTAATCAGGGAATGACACAGCATGAGGTCTTCAAAATTCACAATCAGCAGGATTTGATGATTGGTTGCCCCTTGTTCTTTCTTTTGAATTTGGGTTTTTATTGCAGTTTACTGTTCCAATCCGAGCATTGTATATTGAGGGAGTATGTGGAAGGCATATGTCTTTTAGTTTATAAGTCACAGGACCACATTCTGTGCTGAAAAGTACTGTACTTCACTCAGATGTGTGACGTTTTTGTTGGCTGTGTCTCTGCACTCTTTCCCTCAGGGAAGAGTGAAAATGTGTTTTATGTAAGCAATAAAAATGTGTATGGCTGTATGGATGGCCAGAGGGTGTCACCATAGACGTAACTGCTAGTGTCCTTGATATCCCTGGTGACTCACTGGTAAAGAATCCACCTGCCAACGCAAGGAGATGCAGGGGATGTGGTTTCAATCCCTGGGTCAGGAAGATCCCCTGGAGAAGGAAATGGCACCCCTCTCCCAGTATTCTTGCCTGGAGAATTCCATGGACAGAAGAGCCTGGTGGGCTACAGTCCATGGGGTCGCCAAGAGTCAGATGCAACTAAACAACAATAATGGATATATGGATGACCAGAGGGCATCACTATGGATGTAGCTATCAGTGCCCTCAATATTCTTTCTGCTTTATGTATAGAACCATTACTGGTAGAACATGAGTGGTCAGGTAGAGACTACATTTATCAGCCATCCTAGAAAATAGGTAAAAGCTTGTGTTTAAGATCTGGCCAATGGACTGTGAGTATTAATAGATGTGATGTATGTAACTTCTGGTCATGGCTGTTAGGTAGAAAGTTGCTGCTGTTCTCTTTTCCTGCTTTGTATATGCTCTGGAGGTGATGAAGTTGAGTGGAATTTAAACAGGTAAAGCTTTGTCACAAGGGAAGCAGCTTAGCCTGTATATGAGACTTGAGTAGCTTCTGCCCACAGTTTAATCTATTAGAACTGGCCATGTGACTTGTGAACAAACCTTCCTGAGCCTTAACTTCTTTATCTCCAAAAGAAAATGACCTTCTCTTTCTACTATCCTGATTATGTGTGATTCCTATGTGACAAATATATTCTAAGAACACTGAAAACATTTTCCCATATACAAATTTAACATTTCCAGATCTTCAAGCTGGTTTTAGAAAAGGCAGAAAAACCGGAGATCAAATTGCCAACATTTGCTGGATCATTGAAAAAGCAAGACAGTTCCAGAAAACCATCCATTTCTGCTTTATTGACTATACCAAAGCCTTTGACTGTGTGGATCACAATAAACTGTGAAAAATTCTGAAAGAGATGGGAATACCAGACCACCTGACCTGCCTCTTGAGAAACCTGTATGCAGGTCAGGAAGCAGCAGTTGGAACTGGACATGGAACAACAGACTGGTTCCAAATAGAAAAAGGAGTATGTCAGGGCTGTATATTGTCACGCTGCTTATGTAACTTATATGCAGTGTACATCATGAGAAATTCTGGGCTGGATGAAGCACAAGCTGGAATCAAGATTGCTAGGAGAAATATCAATAACCTCAGATATGCAGGGTGACACCACCCTTATGGCAGAAAGTGAAGAACTAAAGAGCCTCTTGATGAAAATGAAAGAGGAGAGTGAAAAAGTTGGCTTAAAGCTCAACATTCAGAAAACGAAGATCATGGCATCTGGTCCCATCACTTCATGGCAAATAGATGGGGAAACAATGGAAGCAGCAACAGAATTTATTTTGGGGGGCTCCAAAGTCACTGTAGATGGTGACTGCAGCCATGAAATTAAAAGACGCTTACTCCTTGGAAGGAAAGTTATGACCAACCTAGACAGCATATTCAAAAGCAGAGACATTACTTTGCCAACAAAAGTCCATCTAGTCAAGGCTATGGTTTTTCCATTGGTCATGTATAAATGTGAAAGTTGGACTATGAAGAAAGCTGAGCACCGAAGAATTGATGCTTTTGAACTGTGGTGTTGGAGAAGACTCTTGAGAGTCCCTTGGACTGGAAGGAGATCCAACCAGTCCATCCTAAAGGAGATCAGTCTTGGGTGTTCATTGGAAGAACTGATGTTGAAGCTGAAACTCCAATACTTTGGCCACATGATGTGAAGAGCTGACTCATTGGAAAAGACCTGATACTGGGAAAGGTTGAGGGCAGGAGGAGAAGGGGATGACAGAGGATGAGATGGCTAGATGGCATTACCGACTCAATGAACATGGGTTTGGGTGGACTTTGGGAGTTGGTGATGGGCAGGGAGGCCTGGCGTGCTGCGGTTCATGGGTTCGCAAAGAGTTGTACATGACTGAGCGACTGAACTGAACTGAACTAAACAGCTTAACTACTTTAAAAATGATAAAGACAAATTAGGACAAAACATATATTCCTCATTTTAAAATGTTCTTTTCTTGAGAACTAGTCATACAATTTTTGGTGTCATTTCTTATGAATTATTCAAAAGAAAAAATGTAATATGTATTAAGATATTTATAAAAATATTGCTCACTTCTTTTTAACAGGAAAAGCATAAAGACTGTAATAGAAGAGTAATTAAGCAAGAAATGATATGTTATCCTTATAAAATATTATACCATCATGTGGTGCTGGATGTATTACTTTTACCTTTCAGATTCTGCTCTGTGCCACAGGAGGCTGACCTGCTTGGACTTTATCAGCAGGTTTCCTTTTCATCTGGTCACAGTCATGAGAAACACAGGTAGGAGATCAGAGGCAGGAGGAGAGCAAGGCATTGATATATGTTCTACAAATTCCCTCTTTGCAGGATCATTTCAGGCTGTATGGGTCACTGAGCCCAAAGTAAGGACTCCAATCACCCAGATCTCTACACAGAGCACTTTCTCTCTCTGGGTTGAGTAACCATTATCAATTCTTGTCTCTTCAGTCCTTGGGTTGGGAACAGCACCCTGGTTACTACCTCATGGGTACTGTATTCACCTCTTTGGTTCCAGTACACCTAGCCTATATCTTTATAAATTGTCCCTTTGTTGAGCTATCTCTAAATTTCTCAATTGTCATCCCTAAATTTCTCATCTATTTTTTTCCTTGGTCCCTGGCTGGTATGTAAAATAAAACTCTATGTGCTATGATCATTTTAATACAAATGTATATAAGGTTAAAGATCAGAAGGAAAGACAATAACCAATGAAATACTCTGTTATGGTGATAAGATTAAAGGTGAGCATATTTTCTTCCTTAATTGCATTTATTGTTAGGTTAGCGTTATTTTATTAGTTAAAAAAATAAAATTGTTGCTAGGATATTTTGTCAGGTGGATTTTCTTAGCTTTGCCTTACTACTTAGATAAGAATGCATCATTAACATACTGAATTTATGTAAATCACCCTAATCATCTGCTTTCTCTTTTTCTGCTCCTAGGCCACAGAGAATTCTCCAAAGAGAGAAACTTTTAGAAACAAGTTGACTTGATTTAAGTCAGAGTGCTTCATTTCAAATGAAGGAAGCAGATTCTGGCTGATTCACCAGAAGAGTTTTTTAATGTAGACATTAGGAGCTCACAGATTCACTGGGAAAAGAACAAAGCTCAACACTAAGCTTCCAAGAATATACTCCAAACTGCAGGAAAGATATGAAGTGAAATGCTGTGCTATTCTTGTAACTTAATGGAAGGCTCAATTTTTTTTTCAAAACAGAAAGGTTTTTTTTTTTTTTTTTTTTTTAATTTTTTTAAGCTGCTGGGAAATTTCAGAAAATAGGATAATACACTAATGTACCCTTGACTGCCTCTCATCAATACATGTGTCTGTGTGTGTTCAGTCACTCAGTGGTATCTGATTCTTTGCAACCCCATGGGCTATAGCCCGCCAGGCTTCTCTGTTCATAGGATTCTCCAGGCAAGAATACTGGAGTGGGTTGCCGTTTCCTACTCCAGGGGATCTTCCTGACCCAGGGATTGAAGCTGCATCTCTTGCACTGGCAGGTGGATTCTTTGCCACTAGTGCCACCTGGGAAGCCCCTCATTGATATATACTGTTCTCAAAAATTCTGAAATAACTCTTGCTAAATATAATACAGCTATCATACTTCTGAATAAATACTGGTTTACTCAGTGACAGAGAAATTCCAGATGATGACAAGATCCTTGGAGGCAGACAAGAGAGTTTGAGTGAAGAAAAGTCAGGAAAGTATGAGGCCAGAGTATTAAAAATATTTTTTACATGGATGTGAGATGTTGTCCACTGAAGAATTGATGCTTTTGAACTTTGGTGTTAGAGAAGACTCTTGAGAGTCCCTTGGACTGCAAGGAGATCCAACCAGTCCATCCTAAGGGAGATCAGTCTTGAGTGTTCATTGGAAGGACTGATGTTGAACCTGAAGCTCCAATACTTTGGCCACCTGATGTGAAGAACTGACTCATTTGAGAAGACCTTGATGCCAGGAAAGACTGAGGGCATGAGGAGAAGGGGACAACAGAGGAAAAACATGGTTGGATGGCATCACCGACTCAATGGACATGAGTTTGAGTAAACTCCAGGAGTTGGTGATGGACAGGGAGGCCTGGCATGCTGCAGTCTATGGGGTCACAAGGAGTTGGACACAACTGAGCAACTGAATTGAACTGAACTGAACTGAGATGTCCTCCATAGTATAATAGAATGGATCTTGTTGGCTGCAAATAGTAAGATGGACTTCAGAATACTGGATGAATGTGGAAAAGTGACTAAAATTTAGTAGAATTGAGTGGTAGAAAATATATATATAGGATGGTATATGAATTATGTCATTTACTTCAAAGGAAAGGTGTGAAAATGGGGAAATGTCAACAACATCCTGTCTTTGTAACATGCTGGGCATGAGAGAAAGAGGAGTCACAGTTTCCAGAACTCTGCAAAAAGGCATTAGCCTTGAGGAAAGATGAGGTTTCAATTAAAGCCAAAAAAAGGGAGTAGTCAAGTTCCTTAAAGAACCTGTGGGCTGTGAGAGAGTTTGCTGTTGATGGATCAGAGATTGTAAAAAGCATTGAATAATATTAAATAGAAATATATATGCAGAGTATCTTTTTATCACTAAATTGTTTGTTTAGTTATCCAGTGAGGTATTTCAACTTTGTTTCAGTCAGTTCAGTTGGTCAGTCTTGTCTGACTCTTTGTGACCCCATGAACTGCAGCATGCCAGGCTTCCCTGTCAATCACCAACTCCTGGAGTCTACTCAAACTCATGTCCATCACGTCAGTGATGCCATCCAACCATCTCATCCTCTGCTGTCCCCTTCTTCTCCTGCCTTCAATCTTTTCCAGCATCAAATCTTTTCCAATGAGTCGGTTCTTCGCATCAAGTGGCCAAAGTATTGGAGTTCCAGCTTCAGCATCAGTGCTTAATCGCTTAAAATTTGAAACAATGTTGGTGTACAATGTCTAGAGTTGTTCTCCAAAACAATTAGAAAAATAGTGGGATTTTCATTGTTCTTAGAGAATATATATCAAAATTGTAGGATTCAAGGGTTTTGTTTCTTTATAAAAATTGAAACATTCTCATTTTAATTGATTTATTAAAATTTTGATGGAAAAATAATAAAACACAGCATAGCAAATTTTGAAAATATATGTTGATTCATTGGTGGAAAATTATTTTATCATCAGCAAAGAAGTAATCATAGAAGGGGATTTCAAGGAAGAGCTAATGTGACCTTAAAGGAATTTATACTCTTTGGTCTCCACATGTGCACTTATCAGAGAGTTCCTGGACTCTAAGTGTTTATTCACATCTGTCAGCTAAATCATAGATCCAAATGCAAAACGTAACACTCAGGAACATTATGTGGATTTGTGACACTCCCTGGAGGACTTTGGGTCCATAAAGCAATGAATGGATTATAAGAAGACATAAATATGGTATTTTCATCTATGACAGATGCAATCTTCCTCCAGTGTTATTTATATTATATAAGGAAAACTGAACCTATTTTCCTCAGTCAAACTGAAGGGAGGCACCCTTAGGGATGAATAAATGAATATCTCACTATTAAATTCCAATTCCTATGAATTCATCTCTGAAAACATTGTGTTTTTGATATTTTTTAAATGGCTGATGTTTGTTTATTTATTTTACACGTGTGTGAAGAAATGGAGCTAAAAGGAAAACATGAGAAAAAACTGTGATAACAGAATCATTTTTCATTTTTTGCCATTATCCTGGATCAAGTAAATCTTAACCTATATTTGGATTTTAATGACCAGCTGGACACCCCAGTCAGGTTCCAATAAGGCCTGCTTTGAGTCTCTTAACATTCTTTGCATCCTCATCTTTAGTTAATATTAGGGAGGTGGGATATATGGAGTTCTGGAAAGAGCACAGGTTTTGAATGTGGAGGAGCAGTGGTCTAGTATTAATTCTGTGTAGCCTCTAGTTGAAGATCTCAAATTGAACTGGGAGATGTCCTTAGCTTTATATACCTTTAAAATGGTACTAAATTTTTGTGTCACTGTTTGTACTAATTTCAATTTTAATTGACAAATAAAACTTAAAATTGTATATTGTAAAGTGCTCTAATTGTTTATCTTTATATAAAATCTTTAATGTCCTTCCAATGGTATATCAACTTTTAAAAATCCTCCTGAACCCAATAAAATTTTTGAGGAAAAAAAGAGTAGTCCAAGACTGAAATGTGTTTTAGTTTATGGACTAGGACTGATTAAGATATAATGAATTTATATTGATGGATAGTGTGGCATTATAGAAGGAATAGTAGCATATCAGTATATCTGAACTTCAATTTTATCTTCTGTAAAATATCACTGAGAGTCCCAAATCTTCCTAATGACAGGGAAGAATGTATATGCTATGGAAAGTTACCACCATTGAAAATGTTGGATTAATTTTTGTTTTAAAATTATTCTTGTCCTATTATTTTATAATTTTATATTATCCTAAATTTTACTTGAAGTTCTAGTAGTGTCTTAAATAACGTGGCATTTGGCTCTGTCATATTATCCTACTGTTATTTTTGTCTCTTTGTTTTTTCTTATTTAGAATTCAAGCAAACAGTGAACTTTCTTTACTTTCTTATTGTGTTTTTAATGCCATCATCACTTTTAACTGTTATTAAATTATAACAGACTTTACCATTTTAAAGAGCTCTTCTTTTTCTTAATACTCTATTTTATTGTCATGCATTTCTGAATAATTCTGCAGTAAGAATTTGGAGTGAATTAAACCTATGAATTCATTTTGAGAAAATTGATATTTTATCTTATTTTTTCCTGCTCAGTAATGTAGAATACTTTGTTATTGCTCTTTGGCATATTTATGCTTGTTAATTTGAGTTTTCCAATTTTCTTACAACAGACACACACACACAAACATACCCTTCACAACTCTCACATTATGTGCATCCTTAAATGCTTAGTTTTGCTTACTGTTCTCCTTACCAGAATCATCTTTCACTGAGAATTGCTGGCAGAGTAGAAAGTTTCAGATTGAAAGGTATGTGTGAATGTATGTGTGCATACCTGTGTAAATGCTAGTTTATAAAGCATGAAGATTTACTATTTCTCATAGGTGCAGAAGGTGGTTCCCAACCTCATAATTTCCCATAAGGCACAGATTCCTTTAGAATAAAGCTTAGTGGTAAAGCTGACATAGCTGCTGCTCCCATTTACACTGTGCTGTACGATCCATACAAATTGAAAACAAGCAGAAAATATATCTGGGGGAGCCAAGAGAAAAACTCACTGAAAGGAAATAAAAGTTTCAGAATAACAGGAACTTGCTTAAAAAAATGGTTGGCCTCTCAGATGGGAGGAAAACTTTGAAAGATTTGTGAACTCCTTTAACAGGAAAAGAGACATCTGAGAAGATGAAGAAAGTACAGGGGTTTCTTTTCGATACATCTGTGAATTTTTCTCATTTCTCATGGATCCCGATCTATGTATTCCCACTCCTTTCTGTTCAGATGCCTCATTTCCTCCCTAATATGGAAAGCGCTTCTTTCTGTCATTCACCTTCTTCACTGCTGATCCTCTCGGCACATATGGTGAGTTCAAAGACTAACCCAGGCAGTGCCCTTAGTGGCTAAGGAAACACGTCTGCAGTACTGGCATCCTCCCACAGTCGACGAGACCTCACTAATAAGCCTGAAGATCCTTTAAACAGTGTCATGTTTTTCAAATTGTATTGCAGATGCTTCATAAACAGAATAGTTGTCAACAAGCCTTCACTTGTAGTGATAATGTGCAATAGTGTCTATGAGATTCGATTCTTAGCATTTGATCTTTTTTGAGAGGCACTTCTCCAGCATCACAGGTTTAAATGTTTCTATTGATTTTCATGTCTAGATTTATTGTGAACATATAACCTCCAGTTAGCCTAAAGCAGCCTTTCTGATTTCTTAAGCAAAACAATCAGGAAAACTTAACAATAGCACTCTAAATGAAAATGAGTGAGCTGTGAAAAATAATTGTATTTATGATAGGCATTTGATGTGGGAAATCGTCAACAGTTCAGTTTTCAGAATACATTATTTTAGTAAATTCCTTTTTCTAGGTCAAGCAAAACTTGTGTTAACTTGAATTTTCTTAAAATGATCTGCAAGTTTATATATATAAAGCATATGGGTATATATATATATATATATACACACACACACACACACACATATATATTTATATATACACACACACAAAACAAAATCATTCATCTCTATTGCTTCCTAGAGCACAATTTTCCATATGTTTATGTGGAATATTTCCATTTAATTATAATATTTAATTAACATTTTTCATGTGTTTATAGTTAATATTTCTTTCTTTTTAATTCTACTACAAGCAAGAAAATAAACTGTGGAATTTAGAAAATTCCATAATATCCCCCACTAGAAATTTCCCACTTACTTTTTTTGAGAAAGTATCAGACATCTTATCTGAACTCTAGGTGTTGTTACAATTGGTATATTCCTTGTTATCTAAATGTACTGACTTTATTATTTGAAAATCTTCCTCTTTGTTCTGCCGAGCCCTGATTCTGCTCAGGCCTAATCAGTTTCTTATTGGTGGACTATATATGTCTAGAGCACCTAACTCTAAACCCAGTATATGGTGAGTGCATAATAATTGGTAGTTATTTTATTTTGATGTAACCTTACTTGAAATTTTTTAAAAATATTAAGTGATGCTATATTTGTTAAGATCTTCCCTGTAGCTCAGATGGTAAAGAATCTGCCTGCAATGCAGGAGACCTGTGTTCGATCCCTGAGTCGGGAAGATCCCCTGGAGAAGGGAATGGCAATCCACTCCAGTGTTCTTGCCTGGAGAATCCCTTGGACAGAGGAGCCTGGCAGGCTACAGTTCATGAGGTCGCAAAGAGTCGGACACAACTGAGAGACTAACACACACACATATTTGTTATGGCTCACAATACGATATATTTTGCAGAATACAGCATATATATCCGTTAAACATTAACTCTTTTTCACTTATATAAACTATGTAATGTTCACATAAACTATTTTCATTAGTTTTTTTTTTAAAAAAAAACTATTTTTGTTAGTTTGTATTAATTTTGAGGCTTACAACAGGTAAGTAATTCTATAGTCAAGAGTTGAAAGAGGGTTTATGTACATATATTGTGCTTTATATTATTTTGAGGAGCTGAAATGTGAACCTATAGAATTTTATGAATAACTATTCAAATAATCACTGTAGATGATTTACTGCTTACTTCATAGTCCTGTTGTTTTTTTTCAAAATGGGATTTAAAAACAACCCCTTGACTTTTGGGAACCAATAAACTAATAGTATCAATTGTACATAAAGACAAAAAATTAAAATTATAGAAAATATATGACAAACATCATAGAAAAGGTAAAACCAAAGTGATCTGAGAGTTTAGAAATCAAAATAACAGAACAGCCATCTGCCAGAAAAAAGCTTTTTAGAAAAGGAAGCCATTAAATTTGACATTCTTATCGTTTATAAGCAGAGTGTATAATTATTTCACTTCTGCTGAAATTATTTCAGTTCTGCAACTGCTCAGTTGTGTCCAGCTCTTTGTGACCCCATGGCTGCAGCATCACCAACTCCGAGTTTACTTAAACTCATGTCCGTTGAGTCGGTGATGCCATCCAACCGTCTCATCCTCTGTCGTCCCCTTCTCCTCCTTCCTTCAATCTTTCCTAGCATCAGGGTCTTTTTCAAATGAGTCAGTTCTTCACATCAGGTGGCCAAATTGTAGGAGTTTCAGCTTCAGCATCAGTCCTTCCAATGAACACTCAGGACTGATCTCCTTTAGGATGGACTGGTTGGATCTCCTTCCAATCCAAGGGACTCTCAAGAGTCTTCTCCATCATCACAGTTCAAAAGAATCAGTTCTTTGGTGCTCAGCTTTCTTTACAGTCCAACTCTCACATCCATACATGACTACTGGAAAAACCATAGCTTTGACTGAATGGACCTTTTTTAGCAAAGTAATGTCTCTTGTTTTTGAATATGCTGTCTAGGTTGGTCATAATGTTTCTTCCAAGGAGCAAGTGTCTTTTAATTTCATGGCTGCAGTCACCATCTGCAATGATTTTGGAGCCAAAAAAAAATAGTCTGTCACTGCTTCCATTGTTACCCTTCTACTTGCTATGAAGTGATGGGACCCAATACCATGATCTTAGTTTTCCGAATGTTGAGTTTTAAGCCAACGTTTTCACTCTCCTCTTTCACTTTCATCAAGAGGCTCTTTAGTTCTCAGATGACCATTGTATCTACTACTGTGGGCAAGAATTCTTTAGAAGAAATGGAGTAGCCATCATAGTCAACAAAAGACTCCAAAGTACAGTACTTGGATGCAATCTCAAAAATGACAGAATGATCTCTGTTTGTGTCCAAGGCAAACCATTCAATATCACAGTAGTCCAAGTCTATGCCCCGACCAGTAATGCTGAAGAAGCTGAAGTTGAATGGTTCTATGAAGACCTACAAGACGATCTAGAACTAACACCCCCCAAAAATGTCCTTTTCATTATAGGGGACTGGATACAAAAGTAGAAATTCAAGAAATACCTGGAGTAACAGGCAAATTTGGCCTTGGAGTACAGAATGAAGTAAGGCAAAGGCTAATAGAGTTTTGCCAAGAGAACACACTGGTCATAGCAAACACCCTTTTCCAACAATACAAGAGAAGACTCTATTTGGCAATAAGCTATAATTATTTACCTGCCACTATAGTCTGAAAGTCTGTGTCTCCCCAAATACATATTTTAAAACCTAATAATCCTTAATGTGATGATATTGGGAGATGGAACCTTTGGGAGGTGATTAGATCTGAGGGTGGAACCCTCCTAAATGGGATCTGTGCTTTTGTAAAAGAGATCCTAGAGTACTCCATGCCCCTTCTACCATGGGAGAACACAGCAAGAACACTGCTGTTGACACAGGAAACAGGCCCTTACCAGACACTGAATCTGCTGGTGCCTTAACTTGGACTTTTTAACCTCCGAAATTGTGAATATATTTGTAACTTAACCCCCCCAGTTTATAGTATTTTTGTCATAGCAGTCCAAAGGGATTAAGATATGTATTTGTACTGAGTTTTGAAAAACCAAAGAAGACTACCTCAAAAATTTAATATATCTTACTAAATCTGAATTTAAAATTTCAGTAGTCAGAATAAATTGAGGGAGATATATCAGGACATATTTTCATTAAGTGTAACACTTAATTGTATCTGTGTATATAAGAAGAACACACAATAAGAAGATAATGTGTCTTTATTATAATTGATAGGTAATATGAACAAAATGTTTTCAACAACAACAAACAAACATGAAAGAAAATATTCACTCGTTAGTAAGAAAAGAAGTATAAATCCATTTAAGAGATTAGCAGATAGCTGCATGTGCTGGATCAATAAATTTTAGTTGTTAAAGCAATAAGAAGGCACCATTTGCTTTGGTTATTTGAATGTTAGGACATTCCTCCCTTATTGATAAGGAAATAGAAACAGCAGTATGTGAACTCCTAGAGGTCAGAGTTAACATTCAAACCATTATGTATTCATTATTTTAAAAATTAAAAAGAATAATACTAACAAAAGTATCAAAATAATCATGGTTATTTATGTTGGTTGCAGGAAATATTGGTTATTTCTAACTAACACTAACAAAAGTATCAAAATAATCATGGTTATTTATGTTGGTTGCAGGAAATATTGGTTATTTCTCTGAGAAAACAATTGGTGGTATAGAGTAAAGCCAGCATATTGCTGTATCATATACATTAATCTTATTGGTGAAAGTTTTCAAGTAGTAATCCAAGCAAAGGAAATGTGAACAGAGTTCTTTATAATTTTATTATATATTCAAGATCTGAAAATTTAAGGAGAGGAGATGTGGAAAAATGGAATCTGAGTGTTGTATGTTGTGCTGGATGTCCGTTGTTTGGTTCTGAGTTTACTCTCCACCTTTCTCCTTCCAACCCTGGGCTTTGCTGGCTGACTTGTGTATACCACTTGTGTGGATTCTCTCGCTCTGTGGCTTTTACCTGTGCTCAGCCAATGAATAACATGCTCAAGAGTATGGAGAAAAGGAGAGTGAGATTGGGATACACTGCCCCAACTCCCTGCCTGCTGATGGCTGTGACTGGCTGTGTCCCTTCATCAAATCTCCTAGCTTCTCTAGGATGACCCTCTCCGTGGAGCCAGGCTCTCCAACAGGCTCTCTCTTGGCACTGCTCACCATCCTTTTCAATAACATCTTCTAATTACTAAAGGCTCTCAAGGTTACTAGCCCAAGAAGGGACAACAGCACCTGTGGTTTTTCCCTTAATACCTACTTCTTCATGCCAGGTTTCTAACTTATATAGAAGTTGAGGTTTCCCTGAATTTTTAAAAATTGTAATTTCTGTTAATGGAGTTTTTTTCAATTATAATAATGTATTTTGAAAAGGCCAGTTTTTAAAAGTTCAGCTTCATTGTCCCATTATCATTTTAATTTTTTACTTATTTTTTCAAGAAATATTTTGTGATGGCCTGTTCTGTGCTCAGTATTGTCTTAGACTCTTGAAATATAAGATACCTCATGAAACTGTAATATATGAACATTATCACCAGTGGTACGTGCAAAATATAAATCTACATGTTTATGTAGCTGTGATTAGTAAAGATACTGTTAACCTGTTTTCCAAACACTGTTTGTCAAGGATGAGGCATTACGTTCTTTACAATTTTAATGATCTTTTATATGATATTGCTAAACGTTATTATGTAACTTTATAGTTTGTTTGTACACTTTAGAAAAATTATAAGTCTATACAGTCTATACAGGTCTTCAGAAAAAGATTACAAAAAATACAAAAGCATACTTGCATCATGAACTTTCCAGTAAAGTTTTAGAATTTTTCTTACAAATGGAACTTCAAGAACCTGAAATTTGAATTCAGATTTCAAGGATTCATTAAACTGCTTCCAGAGACTTACAGGGTCTATTTTTTCTGTTGTTAACATGTAGAGGAGCTATATACCAAACAGAGCTTTTGACAGCATTTGCCTCCGTTTGTTATAGGATATAATACATGGGAAGAGGTCAGTTTATTATTTTGGCTCACTTTGATTCTGGGGTGAAATGATCACTATTCAAACTCCCACACAGTATTTATCTTATAAGGTCACTTCTAAGGTAAAATGATGAAAACACTATTGGAATATAATAACTGTCACTAAATGTTAGCCTTTTTTTTTACTTAGTACCACTACACTTGTGGAAGTAGAAGTATCAAATATTTCTGTACCCACTGACACAATATCAAAACCATCACCATATTAGACAAAAGATTGTCTTGAGTGGATTATATATGCTAGGAATATAGTCTTATAATGGTAACTTTTCTAGCACTTTGGTTTTTCCTTTTAGACAAGCAGCATGTATGCCTGCTAAGTCGCTTCAGTCATGTCCAATTCTTTGTTACCCAAAGGACTGCAGCCCACCAGGCTCCTCTGTCCTTAGGATTCTCCAGACATGAATACTGGAGTGAGATGCCATGCCCTCCTCCCAGATGATCCTCCAGATGCAGATGGGGTTTAATTTCAGTGTTTATGTATAATCTACATTTTTTTCCTTTGCATCTCCTTCCTTCCTCTTTTCCTTCTTTTTTCCAGTTGCTTCCAATTGCCACTTGTCTAATTATCCTAGTATATATGTATTTGCTATGTTTGTATAAATTTGGAGAGGTATAGAAAAACAAACAGATGCACTGAAAAGATTAATGAAGCATATCAACCCAAACTAGCAACAGGGATCTGTTTTGTTTATCTTGAATGCTATAGCTATATACTAAATATATTATAAGTTTATATTACCATAATAATGCATTTCTCCCTAGCTATTAATCTCAACTACAGAATATCACATATATATTTAATCTTCCTTCAAAGAGATCTAAGCTTATTTACATATAGCATAGTTTTAAGGACATTTTAATATTGGCCACTAATTTTATACTGTTAGAATGTTTTAATGTAATTACAAAGGAATGTAGCTACAATCTAAGCTTATTTAATCTACATTCTCTCTGTTTGACCTTTCCTGTAGCAACATATAAAAAGAAATCCATACCATTCTACCAAATTCCCAGTGTGAGGAAAACAGTAAAAATTTTAGCACAAATTATTTTGTATTGCAACAGCCTGTGATCAGAATCATATGGCAAGGGAAAAAGACTTGATTCAAAGCTAAACAAATAGCTTTCTTGTTGCTCACTTTCTTAATCTCTTTAAAATAAAATAAATAAGGTATTTCAATGAAATAAATTATTTCCAAGGAACACAGTACCTTCTGTACGATGGCTGTATTTACTTTCAAGTAATAATGCTTAGAGGTAGTATGTACAAAAGTTGACATAATCATTTCCTTTATTTGACTATAGTGTCTGGATCTTTGTCAAAGGACAGAGTGCAGTTGGCTTGTTTTTCAAGTTATATCTTGTCTCAGTTACATGTCAGAAAGATCATAGTGTTACTGTTTTAATTTTGATTGCTAACATAAAATTGGAATCCAAAGTAAAGGAAATTGTGAAAATTAACTTGTTACAAGTATAAGAGAACAAAGCATGGGCATTATGATAATGTAATCATTGAGAATCCATGAAGTAAAATGTATTTTTAAAGACACAAAGTTAATGCTTTCCTTTGAAATCTCCATGTAAAAAATGGAAAACATAACTTTAATATAAGACAGGCACAGGTAGTCTATGAAGAATTACAGCTTGGAAAATTAATAAAAAATAGTATCTAAAATAGTATTAGTAAGATATGAAGCTCATTCATTAACAGTCTCTATGATAATATATCACTGAAAATGTTGCATGAAGGACAGTCTTTGATAGGATTATGTACAGTATAATAGCAAGTTGCTGGAATTAAAATTCACTGAGAAGATACATCTTGTGAACTGAAGGGTAAGAAGATAATAATGGTAACATTAATAATAGTAAATAATAAGAATAAAATGATTCACATAAATAGAATTTCCATCAGCAACCATTATTGTAATTATGGGAATGATAAGCTAGTAATCTACAGTAAATAGCTAATCTTTATTGATTCACTGTTTAATTTCTTCTTATTTTAAAGGCTTTAGAACTGCTGTCAATAACAATAATGTGTACAGGGGACAAAGTTCTACCAAGAAAGAATCATATAAGAATGTACCTCATTGTGCAACATACAGCATCTCTAAAGAATCTTTTTAAAAATACATTTATACTCTATTGTTAGAGGAAAAGGAAAAAAATGCATTCAAAAGATCCCCCCCTTTTAAAATAATTGCTGTGGGTTTTTTTCTAATGCAGTTTATGGGGGTTCCAGAGACAAAGTAGGAAAATGCTGCAATCTCAACTCTGACTCTTTAATCACAGGGAACTGAGGATTATTCTGCATCAATAACACCTGGGAGAAAAAGACAGGCCATCAGCAGGCTGACCCTACAGCAGCCCTAGGGGCAGTTTCACCGCCACTAGCAAAGTGAGCACTAAGGGTAACGGAGCTATTATCCAAGGTCCGGATAAGAGCAGGAGCAGAGAACTCACTTCCTGATGGTAGAAAATAAATTCCATGTTTAGCTCGTGATTTCTGGCAACCAAACCTTCTTTCAGGGAAGGAAGGTTAATTTTCTATTAACATAAATGAAAGCTGAGAATGTGAAATGATGAGTCACCAATGTGTTTCATTAATGGCGTTGCAAGAGAAGATGTTGTTACAAGGAGACAGGTTTTCATTTTCCTGAATTGATACAAAAGTCATGAGAAAAATTTAGCTAGGGTCTCAAATCATAAGGTGTAGTGATTACAGAGGGAAAAAAAACCCCACAAACTTTATTTATATTTGAAATTTCTTTTTAGCTAAAATCTAGATGGAATATTTAATCAAATTCATATGACCTTTAGCTATCTATTAATTTCACATTTGAAATATCTTTTTAAGATTCAGTTAAACTATTTTTCTTTATTTCATTCTCCATACATCCCCTTCATTCACTCCACACTTCAGAAAAACCTGGGCTCTGTAATGAAGGAGTAATACTCAGCTCTGTAAAGTTTTAGCAACCAAACTATCAATTTGAACCAGTCACTTAGCTTTATGCATTTCATCAATTATAGAATTTCTGATTTTTCTCTTTAAATAGAAGATCTATAGGACTGCCTGCCGACTCCTTTCTCCTATGTCCTATATCCTAAGACTTTTTCTGCCACATCTCAAGTCAGGTATCAGGCTTCAGATCCCCACCCTTATCCAACTTCAATTTAACTCAGGGGCCTATGTGCACCTCACTGCAACTCCTCCATAAACTTTCTTCTGTCTCCACTAAACCATATTTTAGTGCTGAAATTTTTCTTTTGTATCATCAAAATATTCTTTAAATCTTTCAGTTTCTTCATTATCAAAAACATATTTCCCCGTAGAAATCACCACAGTCTTCACAGCTGTGTCCCTTGGAAAGTAGTGTATCTCCCTGGCCTTATAGCCTCCTGGGTTAAGAAAGGAGAACTGTCACTGAGCTTGGCTATCACGGTGGTTTCTAAACAGTTATTCAGTCACCTGAAGCCAACTCCTTGTTCCTGTGAAGTTTACTACAGCTTCTCTTTAACCTTTTCCCTTCCTGGTCTCTAAGACAGACCAACTCTCCAGGTTCCTCCCTAAGACATTAGTAGTGACTTCAGCACATTTTTTAAATCTCTGTTTACATGGTAAACCCCTATTTCTTTTTTTTTTTTATCATATTAGTTGTTTTACATTAAAATAGCCACTTGAAAATGTTCTTTTTTTCTAGCTTAATGGAGGTATGATGGGTAAAGTTGTATGATTTTTGAAGTGTACATCATGATGATCTATGTATACCTTATGAAAGGACTCCTCATCCTAGTTAACATGTCCATCAACTCATATAGTTATCTCTCTTTTTTTTTCTTACTGTTATCAACTACAGTTACCATGCAATATATACCATGCAATCCTCAGACCTTATCTCATAGCTTTAAGTGTGTATCCTTTCTTTAGACCAGTTTGACAAGACCAATTGTTAAACAGCATGGCACTGAAGCTAAAGAAAAGAGAGTCCAGGACATAACAAAAGGCCTTGCTCAAGAATGAATGTGGTCATTAATTGATGGGCCCCAATATGTGATCACCCTGCTTCAGTCATTCACTGCAATCATTCAGTCAACCGAATCTTATTAATCATCTGCTATGTAATCCATTGATTAAGGGACAACTGCCATATGGTATGTGAGAAGGCAATGGCACCCCACTCCAGTACTCTTGCCTGGAAAATCCCATGGGCAGAGGAGCCTGGTGCGCTGCAGTCCATGGGGTTGCTAGGAGTCGGACACGACTGAGTGACTTCACTTTCACTTTTCACTTTCACTTTTTCACTTTCATACATTGGAGAAGGAAATGGCAACCCACTCCAGTGTTCTTGCCTGGAGAATCCCAGGGACCGGGGAGCCTGGTGGGCTGCCGTCTATGGGGTCGCACAGAGTCGGACACGACTGATGCGACTTAGCAGCAGCAGCAGCAGCCATATGGTATGGGGCTTCCCAGGTGTCTCAGTGGTAAATAATCTGCCTGACAGTCACGAGTTCAGTCCCTGGGTCAGGAAGATAACCTGGCGTAAGAAATGGCAACCTGCTCCAGTATTCTTATCTGGAAAACCATGGGCAGAGGAACCTGGCAGGCTACAATCCATGGAGACGCAAAGAATCAGACATGACTGAGCACACACACACACACACACACAACAGACTTTTACCTTTTCAAAAGCAGATGTGTGTGTGTATCTTCTCATTTTAACACTGTGCTTGCATATAAAAACAGCTAAATAAAATATTAAAATGAGTCATACTGCACTGAATAAAAGAGTAAATTGCTATAAGAAAGACTGGTGAAGGCTTATTTTGCAGAAAGCTGTTAATGGAGTTCATCATATCTTCATCGTATCTATCTAATCCATTAAATGTATGTAAATCCCCAAGTCATTTTTAAGTATCATGAAATAGAAACACAAGTAAAAATGTCTCCAAATGATACAAACCCTATAATTTACCTAAACTTTCTTGGAGACTATATTCTGTCTCATTTCAGAGATTCCCTATCTCATCCTTACCTAAACTTTCTACCCATTTCATAATAAAAATTACTATTTAAACAATAATCCACCAGGACATATCACAATTCTGTCATTTGACTCTCATCCAGATAAGAATACCAGTTGCCACAGAATTTGTGAGACAACACTTAGATGATACACATTTACTTTGGAACATCCAGCTTTTACCAGAATACTGTTTTAGTAGAACAATCAATAGTGTTTAATGTAATGCAAACTGTATATCTTGTTGTCAGTAAACTCCAAATTCTAGAGTGGTTACTATAAGTTGAACACACTGAAAATTTCTAGGGTCCCTGAAAGGCAGCTGTAGGTCAGAAAGTTGTTCTCCATTTTCTTGCATAGTTATCAACTCCTGATACTGTCTCTTCACCTGGGGGAATAAAGACTGAATAGATAGTACCTGATTCCTTTGAGGGGAAGATATAGATTTAATTAAGAAGCCAAATTTCACAATCTTTTGATAATTAGCAGTAACTTGTGACTGTGAAGCTAAGCAGCACTCCTGCCTGAACATGCACATATGTGTGCTTGACTTGCCCTGATATTGTCTTTCATGTCAGAGTCTTTTCATATGTGTGCTACTCAGTGGTGTTTGCTGGAATGATCACTAGCATTTGTCTCAAAATCTTAACGACGTGTGTGTCTGTGTGTGTCTGTGTGTGTGTGTGAACAAATGTTTTGCTATTTCTCTCTTAGTTCCCTGGTGGCTCAGCTGGTAAAGAATCCACCTGCAATGTGGGAGGTGTGGGTTCGATCCCTGGGTTGGGAAGATCCCCTGGAGAAGGGAACGGCTATCCACTCCAGTATCCTGGCCTGGAGAATTCCATGGACTGTGTAGGCCAAGGCGTCACAAAGAGTCAGACACGACTGAGAAACTTTCACTTTCTTTTTTTTTTTTAAGATATTTAAAACTTTATTTTTTTTTTCAGAAAACCGAAGTAATTGACTCAACAATACTAACAATTTGAGCATGCAGCAAATCATTTAACATCTAATGTTTCATCTTCTTATCATGATGTATACAGTTTATTTTCATTCCTATAAAGTTCCCACAAGAAGAGTGCAGTGATAATAAAAGTGTTCCATTACAGGTACTTCAAATAGCACTACAGTACATCTTTGACAAAATTTTTACAATATTCCAACTTTCAATATGAAACAGCTTAAAAAGGCGTGGGCCTAAAAAATAAAAAATGTATAGTAGTATCCTTGGGCAAACAAAATCTAATAATCATACAAACACAACACTGTTAGGATTCTGTTTGGGCTGGGAAAGGAGTATATAAATCATTAAGTTCAAATAAAATTACATAAATAGCTTAGGAAAATCCCCAAATAGATACTTTCAGACATATTAAAGAAAAAACCTTCACCTTTTATTCTTGGAAAACATGAACTAGTTGTCCTTTGCTTTTATTTATTTTTTTCCTAGTACTTTTATTTTTTTTTAATTTTATTTTTAAACTTTACAAAATTGTATTAGTTTTGCCAAATATCGAAATGAATCCACCACAGGTATACATGTGTTCCCCATCCTGAGGAAACCAGAAGGGAAAGAGACACATGTACCCCAATGTTCACCTTTGCTTTTACTTAACAGAAATGTTCTTGTGTAAAGCAAATTCTATAAACCAGCATCTTGCTTGCACTTGAGGAACATTATCTCAGGAAAAAAGAAATTACTCTTTAAAACATGACTCTCCTGTATGTTTGTAAATTGTTGGGATTTTATCTGTACTGTTATGTTTAACCTCTGTGAATTAAACCAAGTTGCATAGAATAAGGTGAGAATATTTAAGAGTAGGAAGGGAGGCATACATGGAAAAAGAATTGATGCATTATAAAAATACAAATAGAAGCCTCTGTGAATATGTATGAAAGAAAGATACACTCTAAATGGAGCATGTAATTTTTAAAAGAATAAAGTTTTAAAATTTGCCTTTTTAGTCTGTTGTTAATTAGATAATTTAAGTCTAAAAGTTAACTACTGAATTTAAACTATTCCTTTATCTGTATTTTATATCTGTTGTTGACTTCCTATAAGAGCAAAATGATCTCACATTTATTTGATTGCTTTCCACTGTAGTCTGGGTGGTTTGTATAAAATATAATACAGTACAGATGTCAACTCAATAACTAAATAGCACATATTTCTAAAGAACCATAAAAAATATGAACAATATAGAAACAATGGCTCTGTAATTACTTTTTGCTATGGAGTGAGGTTAGGCATTTATCCTTATAGAATCCTTGATACACGTACACTCAAATCTGCCCCTGTGGTCCTTTTCTCTTTGTTGATGAATGCATTGTGCAGGTACCATGTATGGCCACTACACTATCTGAGGTCATCCTATCCTGTTAACACAAATGGTGTGAACAATAGTTTATATGCCACTTAACTCCTTGGGAGAAACGGTTAACCTTGCTAGAGAAGACAGATCAGTCATGTATAGTTATTAAGGTCTAGAAGGTTTTGTTATGCTCTAAAATACTTTTGTACCATCTCGTACTTCTGTGTGAGGCCTATTTTAGCTGGAAAGCAAAAGAAGGAGAAATCACCTTTGGAAATTTTACAAAATCTGTACAATGAAACAGGTGATGGAAGTTTTTCGAAGATCCATTTCATTAATGACACCTCCACTGCAGAGGTGGCAAACATTTTCCCCTTTAGAAATAGACTTTCTAAAAATATGTTAATGAATTAAGAATAAAGGCTTTGTGGATGTAAAAGAGCTTTTGAAAATCTTCAGCTTGCTAAAAGGAATTCAATCTGATCACTTTGTTTAAAAATTTCAGAATCATCTTATTATGTTTTAAGTGACTGCTTTTGCTATGAAATGAAGGGTTCTTATTAAATTTACTCCAGGTCATTACCAGACTTCATTTAAAATTAACTTTCAACCACTGCCCTTAGTAGCTATGTATTTTTAATCTCAAGGGTCATCTGACGATGATAGTCTCAAAGGAATCAGCTGTGAATACCTAGAAAGACTTCAGCTTTCCTCTATTCTTAATGAAACCACAAGAAGATTATATCACTTTATTCCTGGTGAGTAAAGAATATGTAGGAAAACAATCATGAATTTATTTTTTATATTGTATGGTACCATGTTTCATGTTTTTTTCTGAAATAAATGAAAATTTCCTTATAATACATTATAAACACTGAAGATATTTTCAAAATATAAGTGGAAAAGCATGAAGTGAGCATTACTTTTTTAAAAGGGTCAGTGTATAGGACTGTAGATAATTGAAAAGAACTTTGTTTCTTATGGCCTTGATAAAACACCTTTGTTATGTTTTTCTTGTATTTATTTAAACTAGGAACAAGAAAAAGTGCATTTACATGCCTTTTTCAAACAGTAGAAATAGGAATCAGTTTACCACCATTGCTATTTAAATATCTTCTAACTGGCAAAATTAAACCATGTCTCTTTATTTATTTATTGCACTTGTAAAAAGATTAATGGGGATGTGATTCCTTGAGGCTTTTACATATAACCCCTTCACAAAGAACAAAATTATACAGTTTGGCAAATGAACTAAATGAGCTACATTTATTTAAATAATCACTATAGAGAAAACAATAAATCAACAACATTCTGCACAAAAAAAGTGTTTACAGAGTGTCTTGTAATTTGTTTTATCAAGGACACAGACTTTTTGCTCTTAGCTAATCTTGCTTCTAACAGTCTATTATCACATCAACCATTAATGAGTATTTGCAATAGGAATTTAGCTGAGGCTGAGGAAAGAAAAGTAGGAATAACTTCCACCTCTGTCACCAGCACAGTTACTCTGAAACACATTCTTCTAATAAACATTTTGTCAAAGGTTCCTAATAACTTCAGAGACAATCAAAATGAAATAGCAGAGCTTTGTTAAATCAGGGGAAGAGATGATTTGAATGGTCATAATCATGCAATTATCTCAGCCTCTGTCTATTCCAAAGGACTCTGTCCATATCTCCGTCTATATCAGTAGTAAGTGAGTGGGGGAGCTCTAATGCTGAACCTGTGATATATTCATAAATCAGGACTTTCAGAGGCTGTCACAGGCACCATAATGAGGGTCATTATTCAGGCAGAGTGTCAAAACTACTATCAAAGGACCTTCTCAGAATTACAATCATTCTGTTTCTTGTTAAATAAGCAATGTAGTACACAAAAATGGCAAACAAGAAGCAGGTCAATTTGATACAGTGTGAGGGCACAGAGATCTCCAGAGTAATTTACCCTCTGGGAATTCTGATGGCTGGTGAGATGAATTATACACACCCTCAAAAAAGATTAATGGTAATAAACCCCCTTGAACATTGTCACCAAAAAAGCCCTTCAAATTGCTCATAAGAAACTTTAGAAACAACACTGGGGAAAAAAAAAATCAGTTTTGTTGTTGTTAGACCTAACTCCTTGAAAAGATAAAAATTATCATGATGGAAAATTGTCAGTAATAAGTTCACCAATAAAATAGTATACATATGAGTAACTTACTGTATTTGGTCGTTAAAAAAAGTAAAACTGAAAATTTTCCATTCATTTGATCTTAACCTTGTCATTGCATCCACAAACATTTCTGCAGACTCATACATACACAAGCAAGCACCCAAATCTCTAACATATACACGTAAAGCCCAAAACATTGCACGATATAGAAATACCATAAAGAAACAATTTCCTGTAGTTTGTTTTTCTGGTAAACCCAGTGATACAGTTAGAGGCTGATTCAAAAAGTAGGCTTAGAAATATTTTTATTTTCTGTATATCAAAAGGGAGGAAATGAGTCTTTAGAATTGCGTGGCTATTAAGTATGTAAATACATCTTTCCTCAGCACGCCTGTGTCTTTAAATGCCTTGTTAGTAAATACTTTGGCACCATAGACAAGACATGTTGCAAATCAGCACTAAAATAAAAATGGAAGAGTCTAGGTAGGCAAGAGTTTAGTTAAGTTTTTATGTACTTGAGTGAATTCATATAATCTTGTTGGAGGATAATTTGATGATGTGAACGCAGGGTTGTAAAAATGCGAATACAAATTTGAATCCAAAGTTTTACTTGCAGAAAATAATCCAAAGGAGGTAATTATAAATATAATTATTTTTATACAATTTATACAATTATTTATACAGTTTTTATACAATTTATATACAATTATTAATTGTATAAATATAACAATTAAAATTCTGTATATCTCAAGTAAAAAATTGGCTAGACTTGTTATATTTGAGCCAAATAATAAAAATACTATATATCTCCATTGAAATGATGCTGTAGAATAATCTTTACGATTCTGAGAAAATGTTCACTAAACATTTCTAAACAAATAAAGGAATTTGCAGCTAAAATTAGGCATTGGATGATAAATTCTGATATATGAGGTATTGTTTTCTTTTTTACATTTTTTCATGTTTAAAATTTCACACAGTCAACATATATTACTTTTCTCAATAGATAAATATAAGCACATTATATACATATTTGTTTATATAATAAAGACATACTTATTTTAAAAGAAAGTTTGCAAAGATAAGTAGTATGATTTTTAAAAGACTAAGTAAAAAACACTTTAGAATACATACAAGTGAAGAATTTCCTTTTACAGCTTTTTCAGTGAAATGAACAGTTATTAGGAATAGCTAGATGCTGTTAACACACATTTTCCAATCAGCATGGTTTGCAGTTCATGGATCTTTAGTGATTCTATCTTTGGAGTGGACAGAAGTCCTTGCTTGATATAAACATGTATATGAAGATTTGTGTTTGTATTATGTAATGTTAGAAAAATTCATGTTGAGGGGGAGGAAAGAAGAGATCTTTGAATTACTTTAAAAGTTATTTTAATTATTATGTTTTATCTCCATATACTTTTGTTATTGCTTAAATGCAACAACCGCTAAAAACATAAATCCAAGGAACCATTTAGTGACTTTTAAATCCTTCAATTTTTCAGCTTTGTGCTAACTGGCTACAAGATGGAATTAAGCACAATCAGATATAGAGGATTTTACAACAGAGAGTAGAACATATTTTTAAGGACAGATATAAGCCATTAACAAATAGTTATATTTAACCTCCTGAGCTAGTTACTTAACCAAAAATAAAATGAATAATAATTAAAATCTTCATCTATAAGATGCTACTGGTAGAGATACTTCAAGATACTTTTAACAAACCTGTGGATTAAGTGCTGGAAGTATTGCTTTTGAAACAGCACAGACTTCACAGTGAGACAGAATAGATCCAAATCCAGGCTTTTCCTTAACAGATACATACTACTATATATAAAGTCGATAAACAGCAAGGACCTTTTGTATAGCACAGGGAACTGTAGTGAGTATTAACCTATAATGGAAAAGATTCTGAAAAAGAACATGTGTGTGTGTGTGTTTATGGCTTCTTGGTGGCTCAGATGGTAAAAAGTCTGCGTGCTATATAGGAAACCCATATATGTGCGTGTGTGTGTGTGTGTGTGTGTGTGTGCATGCACGCACCTGCATAGGTATAACTGAATCACTTTGCTGTACACCTAAAACTAACACAAATGGTAAATCAACTATACTTCAGTTAATTAAGTTAAAAAAAAAATTCAGGCTTCACTGTTTGTTAATTCTGCAGCTTTGAACTAATCAATCACCTTAAATATAATTTCCTTATTTGTAAAATGGAGATGATGCCATTTGCTTCCCTACCTCTATATGTGTATGAATATTTTATTCACCTCTATGCTTCCTCAAATTTCAAATTTTATTTAGGACAGTTAAGGAAAACATTCAAGAGTACATGAATATTGTAATTTAACTATGACTTTGAAATATAGCTGCTTTTTACTTTTTAAGAAGAGTCGTTAATGATTATTTCACTTCTCTTTTTAAACTGATGTTTTCCACCTCTTCAGAAGAATTTACAGTAGGTTGATATCTAGCAAGAAGATAGACTGCACTTTTATCAAATGTTTGTAGTAGTCAGTGCTATGGGAAGACAAAGCCAGACATTTGGTCAGAATTTCATTTCTATCCGACTTTCACATGTGCAGGTTGGAGGATTGCTGAAGCCCTTGACTCCTCTCTAACTGGATATTCTGTGACAATAAATCTGACCTTGTCCAGACTTGCTCTTTAAGTAAATTGGTATCAATGAAATAATCAAAAGCAAACCAATTATGTTCTGGCATATTTTATCCATCTGTTTGGATTTAACTGTCTATTAAGTGGTGTTTGCATATGAGGAAATGCTCTATTGTATGCAGAGGTACTCAATTATTTAGATTATACATTTGAATAAACTGTGTAGTGGAAGGACTGCTACCCTTGTAATATAGAACAATTACATTTTCTTGCATAGTTTACAGATTATTAAACTAGTAATAATTCGACTCACACTGCCAGTTACTGGATTCTAACCTTTGCCTTCGAGACTTAACTACTATAAGGGTGTAGTATCTATCCCAATTAACAATCCATGTCAATCATTTCAAAGTATACCAAATTATACAAATTAGTTTTGGGAAAAGAGTTGTGTGAAAGGAGAACACAAAAATTTAATTTCAATAAGGATCAGAGGTGAGATTTGTAGCTGCTTAAGGACTCCCAGATATCTGTGGTTAAAAATCAATGGGTCTCTTATTTCAGATGGCTTTTCTCACATATGCAGGTCAGAAGAGGCCTCAGTGTGAGCCTCTCCACACATGTGAATGTCAATTCCACCCCATTTGGACACTTAAGAAGTGCAACTAAGATTTCCTTTGTTAGAAATATCTTGATTTAATTTTCCTGAAAAGGTGTTAGGTCATTAACACATATGTTCATCATGATGTGTAATATTTAATAACTATAACAAACTATCATGTTTAAAGTCTATCTTCAAGTACTCAATGAGGTAACCTTTTTTCCTCTCACTTTTACATTTTAATTATAAATTAAAAAGTACTTTTTTAATTACAAAAATAATATTCATGCTGAAACAAAACAGAGACTCCTCTTTCCAAACCTACCTGCCATTTGTTATAAAAGGTTTGGTGTGGATGTAGGTATTTAACCATGTTTCTAAATGTCAGCATGATTTTTAAAAATCTATATTTTATAAAATAAAGTTAGAGAACTTGAGAGAACGGAAGATACAGGTATAATAGACTCGTGACTTGATTCTTTAATGTGATTTGCTAGAAAATTTGTTTAAATACAATCTATTTCCCTGGTGGCTCAGATGGTATAGAATCCACCTGCAGTTTAGGATTCCATCCCTGGATGGGTAAGATCCCCTGGAGAAAAGAATGGCTGCTCACTCCAGTATTCTTGCCTAGAGGCATGGACAGAGGAGCCCGGCAGCTACAGTCCATGGGCTAATAAAGAGTTGGACACAACTGAGTGACGAACACTTTCACTTTTCAATTCATATATCCAATCTGTGTCACTTGCTTATGTTTTCCACCTGTCCACAGAAGGCATTTGAGTTAGCTATTGGAGACTCTTGATAATTAACTTGTTTTTGTATTAATAGGTAAATTGAGGGTAAGAGAGGTTAAGTCAATTCTCAAGATTATACAAGAAGCTAATCACATTTGGGGGGGAAGACTGAGTAGTAAGTCCTTGTTTAGTGCTTTTTGCTCTGATCTCTGCTGGTTCCCATGCCATGAATAGGCTGGATTTTTCACATCATATCACTTTTATGTTTCATTGTAGCATAAAATTTATGCAAATTTTAGAAGTTCCTGTATTACTCTAAAGTATGTTCTATATCTCACATAAATGTTGAAAGGAAATATATTTTCCTTTTAGTAAACCCTGAGATCACAGACCATGTTTATTCATTTTTATATATCCAGTATTGAGATGGTCAGTTTTATGTGTCAGCTTGGCTAGACTGCAAGTATCCAGATAAATCAAATACTAATCTGCTTGTTGCCATGAAGGTGTTTTGTAGATAAGATTAACATCTGCAGTCAGTTAATTTTACATTAAGACTATCCTGGATAATATGAGTGAACCTGATCCAGTCAGTTGAAGGATCTTAATAACAAACCTAAAGAAGTTTCCCCTGTAGACTGGAGTGTCAGCTCCTATTTGAGAGTCTTCAGCATGCCCTTTCTGGCAGCCAACCCTATAGACACATTGGATTTGCCTAGTCAGGCCCCCACAATCACATAAACTAATTCTTTGAAATAAATTATATATATGTATGTATGTATATAGGACTTCCCCGGTGGCTCAGCAGTAAAGAATTCACCTGCAATGCAGCAGAAGATGCAAGTTCAGTCCCTGAGTCAGGAAGATCCCCTAGAGGGGGGCATGGCAACCCTATCCAGTATTCTTACCTGGAGAATCTCATGGACAGAGAAGCCTGGCAGGCTCCAGTCTGATAGGGTCACAAATATTTGGACGTGACTGAAGCAACTTAACATGCACATGCATATAAATATAAAATTATATATTTTATATATCTCCTAATGGAACTCTGAGAAAAGTAAATACCTGCTACATAATCACTAAATGTTTTCTGAATTGATGGATATATGAATTAGTATGCATGTTTCTTTAAAAAACATTTAATTAAATTTTTATATTAGAAGCATTTTTTATTTTCCTAATATATTTTAATTCATTAATGTTGATAAACAGGACTCCTTCATGACCTAGGTTTCTAATGTCTATTTTATTTCTCTTGTTAAGAAATACATCTCATTGTCATGATAGCTCCCTTAGTGAAAGAAACATACAGAGATGGGGAAGAGTCTTTAAAAAATAATATTTGTAGGAAGGAGTGTACATTTATATATTCTGTTCTCAGTTGTTGAAGAAGCATCTGGTTAAATCTCCCCAGACTATTATGAATCCCTTTTTAAAAATCTCTAGTGCCGTAAATAATGAAATAGCAATATCTTGCAAGCATTGTATTGACTATAATATCCCCTTGAAGTGAAGATTTGGCATATGGGTTACTCAGATTCTGTTCTTCCATTAATTATAATTCTTACATATTTTTTGAGGGGGTGAATATCTTAAAAATTTTTTTCCTAGTGACAATTCAATTATATAACTTTCTTACTGACCAACTGTCCTATAGGAGTAATGACAACGACAGCATAATTACCGCACACACATGCACACACGTTCACCTCCTTCATGGCTAAGAGGACAAAAAATACAGAACAGGTCTTTTCATACAGTTGATCAAATATGGAGCTTCTTGAGGATCCCAGGGTCAGATTGGTTCCAATGTATAGAAAGTATGACTCCAAATAAAACCTTTCCTACATTCACAGGTGAAAGAATAACAAATAAAAGCCTAGCTGCACAATCAAGTCTTTTACACTGCAACCGTTTGCATTTCCAATGAATGTTGACTGCAATACCACAGTCAAGTAATAGCAAGGTGACAGGTGTGCAGGAGATGATTCAGATTCACAATGCATGTAACTTAAGGTACACTTGTGCATATCAGATCGTATAACACTGTTTATCAGAAATGTTCTGGGACAGCAAAACATTTAGGTAAACAAGGTTTTATGTAATCAAGAGAGTTACAGGGTAATTGATTCATGTCAAGAGACATAATCTAGATTTTGATGGGAGGTAGTTTTGAACTGAAGATTTTGGCTTTGTGGAGCTTTAACTACAGAAATATAAGATTCCCAAATTTCATTAGCAATATTAATGTGTATCTTGGTTTGCATTTTAAAGACATAAAAATAAGTTACCTGGAATCCTGAAGGTAATTCCAGAGACAAAAAAACTAAAGCATAAACATTCAACTATTTGAATAAACATTGTCCTAAAGTATAATTTGTCTTGAAGCTAAATACTAACTAAAGTGAAAAAGAATTTACCAGTATATGGGAATGTGGGCTCTGTTTTTGGTTCCTGAAATATGTGCCTTAATTTTTTCAAATACTAAAAATATCTCTGTATACAGCCTGTTTTCTACATAATTGTTCATATTACACTTTAGGTTTTCCTGTGTGTTCCTGAACCAGCAATCCAGATGGAACCATATCAATTCTAAGGTATGGTTGATGATTGCTTTAATGTTTGATTTACTGATATTCTGATCTTCACTACATGCTTCCCTTCATGGGCAAGTAATTGTTTATCCTATGCTGCTGCTGCTGCTGCTAAGTCGCTTCAAAGGAATAGTAATTTATTCTATATTACTATTATATCAAGCAATGGGGCTTCCCTTGTAACTCAGTTGGTAAAGAATCTGCCTGCAATGCAGGAGACATGGGTTCAATTCCTGGGTCAGGAGGATCCCCTGGAGAAGGAAATAGCAACTCACTCCAGTATTCTCGCCTGGAGTAAGTATCTCATGGACAGAGGAGCCTGGCAGGCTATAGTCCATGGGGTTGCAAGAGTCGGACATGACTTAGTGACTAAATCACCATTATATTAAGTCATAGACATTGAGTTGGAGATTTACTATTTAGTGTTTACAAATTTTAATTAAAAGGGTCCCTATGTCCCTTTGGATGTTTAATAAAGACTCCATAATCTAGCAAATTAATGAGTCCCTTATCTAATCTCACAGCCTTTATGTCTGCTTTTAAGAGACTCGTTCATTGAATTCCTTGGGTGAGGAATTCCTAAGGTGAGGTAACGTACCTCAGCTTACCTCACGATAAGTTGGGTATCGGGGAGTAAATCTTTCTTGGAGGTGACATGGCCTTAGCAAGAAACTTGCTAATGGAGCAAGTTGGGTGGCCTAAGAATTACTTTAGACTAGGAATTACAGTCTGTTCAGTCTTAGAGTTTCTTAAATAATATAATTCTATTATTGAGAAGGTTTCCAGTCTATTTACTTTCTATCAAGTGCATTGGGTAATAACCAAAGCCAAATGTCCTGTCTAAATATAAAGTTTATTGATTCCTGTCTCCAAGCCACTAGCCTCAGTGATTTGCCCATCTCTACTTTAATTCACATTCCTTAGTTTAATGGCCTCTGATTCAATGTACTGCTGCTTCTTATTTTTAAGGTAAAATATATCATGACTTCACATTGATTTTTCAATTCAAATTCAGAACTTCAGGAATTTAAAGTTTCTTTGATCTTTTATCTATACCTACTTTCTCATATCTTGAAGAGCTTGGTTCTCAATGAGATTAGGAATAATAGAATTAAAGTATTATCTTATAATATGCACACAACAATCTCAGAATGACTATAGAAATGCTGTGACCAATAATATCATTACTGAAAACAGTAAGAATTGGTTACAGTTCTGTATATCCTACTAGGGATGTACAATCAAATTGCTGTGTTTTAAAATCCCTTACAGTTACTGTTAGTGTGGTTATGCCAGCAACTCAATATGCATTTAGGTTCATTTTTTTATTTCCTTTTCAATTTTTAAAAATTGTTTTTCAATTAAATTTTATACTAATGTAACATATTTAGAGAGTTACAAAGTTAACAAAACAAGTACATTCAAAGAAGATAATCTTTTAACATTATCCCTTTTACTCTACTCTCTTCATCCTACTTTAGGTGACCAAATTTAATGATTTATCCATTTTTTATGCTTAAATGCATATTTATATGCTCATTTACTTAGATAAAATAAATGTGTATTGTACCACCACCTTGTTTAATTGCTGATGTTCAATATATCTCTTCTTAATAGATTATAGAGTATAATTATTGTGTGGAGTTAAAATAAATAATTCAGTTTCCTATTAAGAAACATTGGAGTTGTTTTCTTTGTATATTATTAGTAACCTTGTGCATATATATTTTCATATTTTTGTCAGTGTGCCTATGTATGGGATAGACTCCTAGAAGAAGGATTGACAGCTACCAAAGACACACTGATAATGTATTCAAATACATATTTCTCATCATAACCTCACCAATATAAATGAATACTAACTTTTAGATTCATGCCAATATAATAGCTAAAAGGATTGGGGTCCCACTGTAGCTTTAATTTACATTTCTTTTAAATTGTATGAGGTTAAGTTTCTTTTAATTCAATTAAGTGGTATTGTATTGCTTTTCTTAGAACCTATTCATTCACTAGCACATTTTATATAGAGTTCTTCTTCTCCCTCTGTAAAAGCTAAATGTATTTTAAAAATATTAACCCTCTGACCAGGATATATATTACAAATATTTTCCCTAGTTTCTCCAGTTTTCATTTTTCTTTCTTTAGCTTGTGATACCTTTTGCCATGTGAAAGTTTATAATATGCACATGTATGTATGCTTGTATATATGTAACAGGTAAACTATATTATGTATGGGTCTCTATATAAAATCTTTTTTTCTGTATTTTGGGTTATATTTAGTAAGATGATTCCTGTTCTCACATTAGAAAATAATTTACCTATGTGTTCTTTTAGTGAACCAGTTTTCTTTTAGTATTTACTTTTATATTTAAATTTCTGATACATTTAGAAATCATCCTTGTGATGGGAGAAATGTACTTATTACAATTTTTTTCTACATGGCTATTCAGTTACCCTAGTTCAGTTCAGTCGCTCAGTCGTGTCCGACTCTTTGTGACCCCATGAATTCCAACCTGCCAGGCCTCCCTGTCCATCACCAACTCCCGGAGTCCACCGAAACCCATGTCCATTGAGTCACTGATGCCATCCAACCATCTCATCCTCTGTCGTCCCCTTCTCCTCCTACCCTCAATCTTTCCCAACATCAGGGTCTTTTCAAATGAGTCAGCTCTCTTGCTTTTTCCATGATCCAGTGGATGTTGGCAATTTGATCTCTGGTTCCTCTGCCTTTTCTAAAACCAGCTTGAACATCAGGAAGTTCACGGTTCACATATTGCTGAAGCCTGGCTTGGAGAATTTTGAGCATTACTTTACTAGCGTGTGAGATGAGTGCAATTGTGTGGTAGGTTGAGCATTCTTTGGCATTGCCTTTCTTTGGGATTGGAATGAAAACTGACCTTTTCCAGTCCTGTGGCCACTGCTGAGTTTTCCAAATTTGCTGGCATATTGAGTGCAGCACTTTCACAGCATCATCTTTTAGGATTTGAAATAGTTCAACTGGAATTCCATCACCTCCACTAGCTTTGTTTGTAGTGATGCTTCCTAAGGCCCACCTGACTTCACATTCCAGGATGTCCAGCTCTAGGTGAGTGTGAGTGATCATACCTTCATGATTATCTGGGTCGTGATGATCTTTTTTGTACAGTTCTTCTGTGTATTCTTGCCACTTCTTAATATCTTCTGCTTCTGTTAGGTCCATACCATTTCTGTCCTTCATTGAGCCCATCTTTGCATGAAATGTTCCCTTGATATCTCTAATTTTCTTGAAGAGATCTCTATTCTTTTCCGTTCTATTGTTTTCCTCTATTTCTTTGCATTGATTGCTGAGGAAGGCTTTCTCACCTCTCCTTGTTATTCTTTAGAACTCTGCATTCACATGGGTATATCTTTCCTTTTCTCCTTTGCCTTTCGCTCCTCTTCTTTTCACAGCTAATTACCCTAATACTACTTATTAAAATTTCATGTCCTTTATGCCAATTTGAGAAATAAAATTGTTTTAGATTATATATATTTATATAGTATATATATTAAATTCACACATGCAGTTTTTAAATCTGGATTTTCTATTTATTGCATTTATGTGGTAGCTTTAAAATTAAATCAAATTCTTTGATACTGTCCTCGGCTCTTGTAAAAGGTGAAGCTTAATTCTCCCACCCTTGATGAAGGATGGATTTAGTGGCTTACTACTATACAATAGCGTATGGCAAAAGTGATGATATGTCGGTTTAGAGATTAGATAATGAAAGACTATGGCTTCCATCTCAGGTTTGAGTTCTCTCTCTAAATATATAAATTAACTTAAGAGATGCTACCTTTACATTGAATATTACTATTTGAATCCATGATATATTTTCCCATTTTTCTAAGTCTACTTTTGAGCTTTTTATGAGTATTTTCTTTTGCTGATGGGCTTCCCTCATAGCTTAGTTGGTAAAGATTCCAGCTGCAATGCAGGAGACTCTGGTTCAATTCCTGGGTCAGGAAGATCCGCTGGAGAGGGATAGGCTACCCACTCCAGTACTCTTGTGCTTCCCTTGTGGTTCAGCTGGTAAAAAATCTGCCTGCAGTGCAGGAGACTTGGGTTCAATCCCTGGGTTGGGAAGATCCCCTGGAGAAGGGAAAAGACTACCCACTCCAATATTCTGGCCTGGAGAATTCCTTGGGGTCACAAAGAGTCCGACATGACTGAGTGACTTTCATTTTCTTTTGCTGATAAATGTTTTGTATATTTCTTGTTAAATCTATGTTTCTGAAATTTTTCTCTTTGCTGTGACAAATGGGCTTCCCAGGTGGCTCAGTGGTAAAAAATCCACCTGCCAATGCAAGAGGCACAAAGATGAGGGATTGATCCCTGGGTCAGGAAGATCCCCTGGAGGAGGAAATGGCAACCCACGCCAGTATTTTTGCCTGGAACATCCTGTGGACAGAGAAGTCTGGTGGGCTACAGTCCCTCGTGTTGCAGAGTCAGACATGACTAAACACACACACATGATAAATGGAGCCTTTCCTTCCATACCCCCTCTCCCCACATCCTTGTACTTATCTTTATACTCATCCTCCTCCTCCTCCCTTTCTTCTTAATTTTGCAGCTTTTATACACAAATACATTTGACTTCTGTATGTTCATTTTATAACCTCCTAAAAGTTATAAAAGGGGTAAGTAAGTTGTGCGCCTCTCACACACGCACAAAAAAGTGTCTACATTATAATCCTTGGAATCCGTGAGTATGTTAGATTAAATGGAAAGAGAAATTAAGGTTGCAGATAGAAGTAGGTGTTGCTAACCAACTGACCTTAATTTAGTGAGATTATCCTAGTTAAACAGGTGTGGCCAATGTAATTACCAGCATCAGGTAAGAGCGGGCGTGGAAGGCAGGAGAGAAAATTGTTAGTGCAGTGTGATCTGGGAAAGATTTGAGTTGCTGTTTCTAGCTTTGCAGATGGAAGGGGCCACAAGAGAAGGAGTAAGAATGGCTTCTAGAAGCTGGGAAAGGCCAGGATACGGATTTTTCCCTAGAACCTTCAGAAAGTATGTCATCTTGCCAACGCCTAGTGAGACCCAGAACTGTAAGTTAATATATTGTTGTTGTTTTAAAGCTATTATATTTTGGTAATTTGTTACAGGAGCAATAGAATACAATGCACTTGAAATGTATTGAATTTTCTTACTGTTTTCAGTGTTTTTGCTATTGATTCTTTTCAGGTTTTGCATATATTTGGTCATGTCATCTGAAAAAAATGATCATGTCATACCAGTTTCAATCTGTAAGATTCTGAGTGCTTTGGCTGGTATCTTTAAAACAATGCTAGTGAATATAGTGGTAATCTTTATCTGTTCCAGGCTTTACTTTGAAAACCTCTATTATTTCCACATTTAGGGGCTGACTTCTGAGTTAAACCATGTATGTTTTATCATGTTAAGAAAATATCCATCAATTCCAGTTTTGTTGGTGTTAAATTTTTTCAAATGTTTTCCTGTGTCCATGAAGATAATCAAAAGGGTGCTTGTCTTAACTCTATTAGTAAGATGGTGGGATTCTGTTTGCAGATATTTTAGTAGAGAATTTTACTTTGATATTTAGAAGTGAAGTAGACCTGTGTTTTAATTTTTGGTTATTTTTTGTGTCATATATTGAAGTCACTATTATAACTTCCTTTTCATAATTAATTTGAAAGAAAGGAAAGAAGTACTGATATATGCTGCAACATGGGGGAACCTGAAAAACTGTATGCTAAATAAAAGAAGCCAGACAGGAAAGGCAACTTATTGTATGAATTAATTTATATGAAATGTCTAATAAAGTCAACTCTCTAGAGTCGGAAAGTAAATTAGTGGTTGCCTAGGGCTAGAGGTGAGAATGAAGATTAGCTGCAAATGGGTGAGGGCATCTTACTGGAGTGATGGAAATGTTAAAAGCAGATTGTGGTGATATGAGCACAACTTGGCAATTCACTAAAAATTATTAACTTTTACATTTAAAACGAAGTTGTTTTTTTTTTTTTTTTTAACTTCTTTGGCCTCATCAGGTCTAAGTTGTGGCGAGTGGGATCTTTGCTATGTCACGCAAGATCTTTTCTTTGCCGTGGTGGGGCAGGAACGCTGTAGACGTGGCACACCAGCTTTGGAGCCTGTAGGCTCAGTGCCTGTGGTGGCATGCGGGGCTTATTTGCTCTGTGGCATGGGGTATCTTAGTTCACCAACCAGGGAAGGTGGGTTTTATGGTATGAAAATTATACCTCCGTGAAGTTGTTAAAGACAGAATTTGTTTTTTAATTGATACTGTGTGCTCAGTTGTGTCCGACAATGTATGACCACATGGACTGGCTCCATGTGGTTTCCCAGGCAAGAAAGTGGGTTGCCATTTCTTCCTCCAGGGGATCTTCCCAATTCAGGAATCAAACCTACCTCTCTTGTGCCTCCTGAACTGGCAAGTGGGTTCTTTACCACTGAGCCACCTGGGAAGCCCCAGTTGAAATGTAGTCTACCCAAATTATATAGTTATATTTAATAGGAAAAAAAAAAAGTTGGAAGTTTCCTTCCTTTTCTATTCTTTGGAATAGCTTAAGTAACATGTAGATTACATGGTATATAAATGTATGGTAGTGTACCTGGTGGAAATACTGATCGTGGTGATTTATTGTGTGTACTGGAAGAGGAGAAACAAGGTCTTAAATGATTTTCTCTGTTTCCTTGATGATGATTGGCCTGTTCAGACTTTCTGTCTCCACTGAGTCAACTAGGTAAGCAGTGTATGTCTTTTTAAAAAATTTGTTTCATTTTGGTTTTAAAGTATATTTGAAGGGATGTGCAAATATATTCTTTATCTTAAAAAATTCTTCAATTATTTTCCACTCATTTTTAATATTTGTGTTTCCTCTCCTTTGCCCTTAATTTGATCAGTTAATAGATTGGGTTTTTTGTTGGCCTTATTTCAAACAATGATACATATTTGGATCTGCAAAATGTGTTTTGTTGTCAGTTTTTCTGAGTGAATTCTCCTTGGTAGGCACTTCAATATGTGACATATATATATATATATATATATACACATGTATATATATGTATGTTTCAGGAGCAGTCCTTGAGTTGCAAATTTCAGTAGTTCTCTTCCATGGCTTCAGTTTTCTTCTTTGAGGATACCTGTTGTACATATATTGCATCTTTTTTCCTTACATTGTGTATCGGTGACTTTCTCTTGAAATTTGCTATTCCTTTTGTAGCTTTTTAAACATCTTAATTGGGGTGGAAAGTAATTTATATATTGTAAAGTTCACCCACTTTGTGTGCAGCTTCATCATTTTTAGTAAATTTAGATAATTATTGAATAATCACAATAATTTATGAACACTTTCATCACCTTATGCCAGAGCATGAAATAAGCCATGTTAAATATTAACTTACAAGGGATGAAATATTATTTTTAAAAAATCTCTAAATAAATGAGAATTAAATAGAAATCAATAACAAAAATTTGGGAAATCTCCAAATATTTGAAATCACACAACTTATTTATAAGTAACACAAAAATAAAAGAATCATTCACCTATAGAATGTTCCACACACACACATGGCTTCCTTGAAGTCTTTGTTTGCTAAGTACAGAGTTTAAAATCATTAGAGTTTCTAATGAAGAGTATATGGATAACAAGTTTCTGTTTCTTTGAATTTCTCCTGATTTTTGGTTGAAATCTAAACAGTTTGGATGATATATGCTACTAACTTCAAATTGATTTTTTTCTTAACTTCTTTTTGTTGTTTGGCTTTTTGCAGGGGAGGTGGTTATGATTTATTTTCGAAATGTAACTACACTTATTTGTAGACATCTTTCTCCTGTTGTTTGTGATTGCTGATACATGCTCAGTTCTTTTATTTTGATTTTTTAAAGTGTGGATTCTTTTGCTTTGTCCTGTGACTACATGGCTTATGAGGTAGTCAATGATGTAAGCAGAGGTTGTATAAAAATTTTTCAAGTTCATAGGCTGTGATGGATGTGTGTATGAGTTGAAGAGTACATTCAATGCTCATCTACTCCTCAGATCTCTTTGCCTTTTAATTTCCACCATTTTCCTTTGAGTCCTCTTGTATACATATGTTCAGAGTTTTCTAGTCAGCCAGGGATGTGTGTAGGACTTAACTGGTTCTTCCATATTCTCCTGGGATATCTCTTAAATTTCTGGCTGGTTTGCCACTCACCCCAACTGTAAGTTTTCCCATTTATTTTCTGTGGGAATTTGTTGTGTTCTAGAAATGCCAGGTTTGGCTGAGAAAGCTAGAAATTTTAATCATGTAGTGGAAATTGACTATCTTTCTGACAGTAAAGCAGCTGATTTTGCAGCAATATATATCCTCTGGCAAAGCTACAGATCTCAACAACGAAATGTGAGGGAATGTGCGTATGTGTGTGGGGCGGGGTATGGGGTGAGATGGGGGAGTGGTATTATTTGAAGACAGAAGGGGCAGAAATTACTGCTATTTTAACCAAAATCCAAGCAATTTTTTAAAAATACTTTTTGATGTGTTTTATATCTTTAGTCTATTTAAATTCTGTTAAATAGTTATTTTTGAGAAGTTTGTTCAGCTAAATATATTTTTCCTCACAAAGTGGATTCACTCACCTCTACTTAGCACCATAGCCAAAGTACCGCATGTGATTTCTTTGGTTTTAAAATTTGTTCCTTATCACATTCTATTTCTCTTAAGATGGCTGCTGTTTATTCACTCTTCTGTTTCTTCATATGGTATAACTTTGTTCCTTTGTGAAATGATTTTTAATTTCATTTCATTTTTTACAGATTATTTTTCTCTTGCATTCTGTTTCTAATTCTCATTTTTTCCCACATTTTCTATTTATTTTCATTTTGCCTATTTTTAAATATTTGGTTACAATTTTTATGTTTTGTGTGAACTTTTTTGGGCATGCTTTTGTTATCCATGAGAATATTATTTTCTTACTTCTTACAATGTTGTATAGGATTCCTTTTACATTGTACATTTTTACGTAAGTTTAGTTTACTTAAACTTTTCGGAACAAGTGGTCAGGATAGTTATCCTATTTTCATGAACTTCAGTTCAGTTCAGTTCAGTCACTCAGTCGTGTCCGACTCTGTGAGCCCATGAATCGCAGCACACCAGGCCTCCCTGTCCATCACCAACTCCCGGAGTTCACTCAGACTCACGTCCATCGAGTCAGTGATGCCATCCAGCCATCTCATCCTCTGTCGTCCCCTTCTCGTCCTACCCCCAATCCCTCCCAGCATCAGAGTCTTTTCCAATCCTGATTTGGTTGTTTTTGCAAAAGATCAAAACACTTTGTGAGGTTTACTTCCCTTTCTGTCCTTACAGCTTTTATCTGGGCCTTTTCTCTATTCTGCTCTCTTTCTTGCCAGCTTGCTTAACTTACATTCTAGTCTCAGCAGTTTATTTTTTGTATGTGTCTCTGTGCAGGAAAAGAGTTTAGGTTTTTGTGTCTCTTTAGTTTTTAAGTATTCCTATCGCCAAGACTGCTTCAGCCTTCTCACCTTGCTATGTGTCGTATTTTCTCACGACATTAAGTGTTTAGACTTCTCTCAATTACAGCTGCTTCTTCAGATTGACCTGCCCCCTATTCTGATAAATGCCTGTTGGATACTTTGGGGTTCACTGTTGGCTTTTCTTTTCTTCCTCCCACAGAGCTATTAATGCCATGTTGTACTTACCGATACTGATGTTTTGTCCCCATCTGCTCTTATTTTACATCATGTAGATGATTTATCACCAAGTGTTTTGTAAATATTGTCTGTTGTTACTTAATTTTGCCATTCTACTTGTTCTATTTCTATGGAAGGATTTAGGTAGCTTCAAAAATCATGCTGCAGGAATTCCATTTCAAGTGTCATTCAATTAAGCAGTTAATTGACTTAATCTTCCCATAGAAAGCAACTATAAATAATGGTCAAAATGCAAAAGACAGTGATTGAAAGGCCCTGAGGGATTATTAAAAGCGGGCAGAGTATAAGTGGAACTGGACACTCCAATGACAGGAATAACATTCTTACCCATTTTCTTTAACTTTTAGCCAAAGGAAAAGCTATTAGAAAATTTACAGTTCTTATTATCTGAAAAGACAAACAACAGATTTCTGGACAACCACCCTCTGGATACTGAGGGAGAAATCCAAGAAGGAAGAGAAAAAGAGCAGAAGTCCCATAGTTGGTATTTCAACTTTGTTCAGGTATCTAGCTGAGCTGTAAATCATGAATGCCCAAGATATACTCTAACTCAATATAAAACAACTAAACTTTCATTTGATCTTTTACTCAGGAGACAGATTTTTTTGGTTGAGTTCCAGCAAGTTAATGGCCCATTTGAAAAAAATATATCACCACCCTTAGGAAGACTATAACAGAATCCAAAGACTACAAAACATATGGCAGTAGGTCCAATATAGTATCCAAAGTTGGTGGATAGATAAGGAAAATGTGAATTCCTTTTAAGAAAGAAACAATAAGGACACCAATTCTTAAATATCTGCATATTGAAATTTGAACTAGGGTTTAAAACAATTATTATAATTATGCTAAAGAGCATAAAGGAAAATATATTCCCAGTAAATGAGAAAATGAGAAATAATAAAAATTCTGTATCTGAAAATAAAAACTCAATAAAGGCTTTAACAGAAGACTGAAAAAAATAATAATAATAAATAAGGGCTGGGAACTTGGCAAATTTGGTAAAAACATAAACGCTGATATTTAAGAGCCTCTGCAAATCCATTCAGGAATAATTACAAGAACAACCTCTTGAAGGTACATTATAGTCAAATTTGTGAAAACAGAAAGAAAAAACTTAAGAGCAGAAAAGACTATATTGACTTTTACTTACAAAGGAAACACTATTTGTATGTTGCCTGATTTAGCAGAAACTATGGAACCCAAAAAACACTGGGACGTGTCATTAAAATACAGACGGTAAAACCTGTCACCCCACACTTCTATATCCAACAAAATTATCCTTTCGGAATAAAGGTGAAAGAGAGATATTTTCAAAGAAAAGAAAACTGAGATAATTCATTGACAACTGATCTGTACCACAAGAAATGTTAAAGGAAATTCCTGAAGTTGTATAAGTTATGTAAAGTTGAATATAAGTAATTTATATTCTATTTGTATCACACATAGGAAAAGCAGATCTAATTGGCCTAATTTGGAGATCGTCTTAAACAGTTATGTTAACTTAGTTACTAATCATAATGTTAATTGTGATTGCATTGCATTTTTATCAATATGTTTTGTGCATTCTAAGTCTTATACATTCAGTATCTTATTCAGTCCTCTCAATCTGTCTGAGAATAGGTATTGTTATTCCCACTTTTATAGATAAGGAAAATGAACTGACTGGTTCAAAGACTCGTCCAAAGGCAGACTCCTAATATGTAGTGGGGGCTTCCCTGATAGCTCAGTTGGTAAAGAACCCACCTGCAATACAGGAGACCTGGGTATGATTCCTGGGTAGAGAAGATCTCCTGGAGAAGGGATAAGCTACCCATTCCAGGTTTCTTGGGCTTCCCTTGTGGCTCAGCTGGTAAAGAATCTGCCTGCAACGCAGGAGACTTGGGTTCAATCCCTGGGTTGAGAAGATCCCTTGGAGAAGGGTAAAGGCTACCCACTCCAGTATTCTGGCCTGGAGAATTCCATGGACTATATAGTCCATGGGGTCGCAAAGAGTCAGACATGACTAAGAGACTTTCACTCATTCACTCACTCAAAATGTAGTGGAGACATGTTTCTAGACTCGTCTCTCTCACTTTTAGTTGTATATTTTTTTGCATCTGTGTTCTAATACACTTATGTTAATCAAATATTAGCAATTAGACCAGATATCTATTAAAAGATCATAACAATCCATGTAGTATTGAAATTGGTAGCTTTCCTCTCTCTTTTAACCCCAAATTAGAATACTTAGTCTTTTGTTAGTAACAGACTATAATTTCAAAAATATTTTATCAAGTCATAGAATAAAAGCAGAGCACATAATTTGGCTTCATGTAGAAACTATTTTACTGGGAATAGTGAGGCTGAAATTATTAAAAAAAACACAAGTTGAAAATTTTTCCTTGGCCTACTGAATAATAATAGTCACTGGATTTTGACCTTTGTCACTTTTATTGTATAAAAAGCATGTATGAGGGAAAAGTGGGATCCAAACAATTTGAATCTTCATGAAGAACCTGAGAAATAAATCTCCAAGTTCCTCTGAAATACTTATTTTTATATCTCCCTTGTGGAAGACAGTTTGAACCAACTTGAACCAACTTCCATTATAATATTGTGACTAAAATTTGAACTTGACATGGCCTGGAAAATTAAAAATTGGAAAATTCTCTTTCCCTTCCCAAGAATACTTTTGGAATAAGTATGTGATGTAATTCTGGTGAACGAAACATAAAAAGATGTTGCTATAATGTGCCTATTCCTAAGGTATTACTCCTCCTTTGAAACCACATATATGGCCTTATAATTTCTACTCACTGGCAAGCTGAAAATTAAAAAAAAATCTCAAGCTTAGACTATAGTTGGAACTTCATGATATGTCATACCAGGTAGAAGTGGGTTGTTATTGAAATGTAACATCTGAGTCATCTCAGTGGGCAAAAATTTGTGATTTCTATTATACTTGACCTCAAAGGTCAAGAGCGATAAAAATTATTCAGCAGCATCTAATAATCTAACTTGATAATATATAGAAAGGAAGAAAACTAAAGTATCGGTGTCAAGAAAGTTTGGAGTAGAGATTAATGAATGAAGCACTCAAAATGACCTCAAAGCTTGAATTCTTCCCAGAAGAATCCCAGTGACTCTCTTTGGATATCTGTCACTTCTGGTTTTGAAGTGAGTTGACTCAAAGCTCAGGTGAAATAAAAGTTACACGTGGGCCCAGCAATGTCTGTCCCTGCAACAAGGATGGCTTTGTTGTGGAGTACATGAAGTATACAACTTATCAACAGTGACCAAGACTGAACACCTGTTATGGTATCATATACATCAGGACCTCGTGGGAAGTTAATTATAGTGGTTCATGTCATGGTAAAGGGAAAATAAGTTGTCTTTGCCAGAGAAAACCTGCATTCTCTATTTAAATCTTCTTTCCTTGCTCTTCATATAGGTACTTTAATAAGCAAATGTATACTTTGTGACTGCCTTATGTATTACTGTAATGCTGTTTCATGTAACATGCCTCCAAACAAGACATTACCGTAAAACTGAAAGACAGTAAGCTATTAGCCATGTGATATATAACTCTTTAAGATTAATCTTAATTCTCACTTAATTCTATGAAGTCTTCTTGAATACATCTTTGATAATAATTATTTCCTTTCCTGATTTCACAGACCTTTAGATTTTTTTTTTTTTTGCCTTTTATTTGCTCAGTGCTTCTTTTTTTTTTTATTTTATTTTTAAACTTTACAATATTGTATTGGTTTTGCCAAATATCGAAATGAATCCGCCATAGGTATACATGTGTTCCCCATCCTGAACCCTCCTCCCTCCTCCCTCCCCATACCATCCCTCTGGATGACGACCCTCTGGGTGGTCACAGTGCACCAGCCCCAAGCCTTTAGATTTTTACATCATTTAAGTTATCCTAGCACGGGGGAGCCCGGTGGGCTGCCATCTATGGGGTCACACAGAGTCAGACACGACTGAAGTGACTTAGCAGCAGCAGCACTCTCTATCTTGTTCTATCATTCAGCCTTTCATATGTGCCCTGCTTTATTAAATTTCAGCCTTTTAAATAAAATCTTAACTCATTCGTTTGCCTTGGTCTACCAGAATATTTTACACATGTAAGATACTGAAAGATTGTTTGCTGATGACAATCATATTCACAGAACCTTAAAATTGTATGTGATTTTAAAGGGCATTGAAACCTCAACTCTTCCAGTAAAATCTCTTTTTCGAGAATGCTTTACTTTTGTGGGAAAAAAAAAGAAATCATGATTGGCTGAAATAAATTGAAAACCCCTTTCATTACGTAGCCATGGTCCAGAACAGTGTAAGTTTGGTGATGCACACGTGATCTTCTATTACTCTTCTATTCCTTGTGAGTTATGCTTCAAATATTTATATTTAAAAAGCAGGTCAAGTTATTTTTATCTTACCTGTTAAAGAAAAGCAGTTGTTCCTCTTCTTTGTAGCTTGCAATGTTTAGTTCTAATAACATAATAAATTTTAAAGTTTATCTTCCATGTCTCCTAGAATGTAAGCTCCATAGGGATAGGAATTCCTTCCCCCAACTCTGTTATATCCTAGTATTTAGTAAAGTGCCTGTCATAGAATAGGGATTTTATATATCATTGTTCTTTTGTTGTGTGTGGTTAAGTCTTTCAACTAAAACCTATAAAAGGTAGTAGACAAAATTTAAAAATAGAACTTTATAAAAGTGAATATACTTATTTTAAGGTCTTTCTATCCAGAAGCAGAGATTAGGAGTCATTTTTGTAGATAAAAACACGTGTATGATAGGGATTTGCTGAATCCATAACTGCTTTCAACAGTTCTTCCCCTTAGTGAACATTATAGAATGTTCTAAATAAATATTATGAGAACCACAGCTAAGACCACAAACTTATTTACATAAACCCAAACCTGATTTTCAATCCTAATGATTGCCTGGCTTTTCAAGAGTGATTCTAGTTAGTGTTAAATGACTTTTCTAAAAAGCATACATCAACAGTTTAATTATTAAGATATCACTGTACTGACAGAGATTGGCCTGACCCAGAGGTTGGTGGAGTCTACTTCAAAATTTCATTTCTGAAAGTTGACGATTCTGTACATATTCTGTTGTTTTACTTGAAAATCATTTGATAGAGGGCTTTTAAAAAGAACTGGATATTTCCTAACTCAAGTCTTAAGAGAGTAATTTTAAGAGAGGACCAATTTCAGTTTGGAGTTCTCAAAAGAATTTGGTTCACCTTCATCATTGATCTCTCTGTTTGAAGGGTTCATTTACCATCCTGACATAATCTAGGGCTGCACTGCGTGATGTTGATGATACTTTTGTCAACGTGAAGAATGCAGTGCCATTGTTATAGAAATAGAACAAGAAACAGAGACCTTAATATGTACCATCTGTTTTACAAAAACGTTCAATGTGGTAATGTATTTGCAATACCAGAAGCAATATCTCTAAGACATGAAATGAACATATGTTGTCTAAGAGCCTTCAGGCTGACATTGAAAAAGAGAAAAGATAGTACTTCAAGGCAAATACTGTCCCAGTAGAAAGACTGCCAGATCCAATATGGCTCAGCCTATTGACAAGTCTCTGGTGAACAACTTCATATAAAGATTTTCACATTGTTATGGGTTGTACAGCTCTCTCTGGCCCATCTTTTCAGCATGGGTAAAATAGTAGCAAACACCCTCTTTGTCACTCTGGGTACTTTACTGTTTCAGAGCAACAGATGTTGTCAGAAAAAGTCACACCGTACAATAAAGTGCTTGAATGATTATTTCTAGGACTGGAGTGAAACTGAAACTGCCTTTTGATGAATAAGTAGATAGCTTCAAATACAGAGCTGAAAATTCAACCACTAAACGTTATGTTAAAATATCTAGCTATTTAGCATAAATGAAAATTATTAATTTTAAGAACAGTAGCTTATACAATTCTCATATATGTATTGATTACTGACAAATTCTGATCTCATTTTCCTAGATACTCTATATTTTACAATGTAAAATTAAGATATATATATTTATGAATATTGCAGTATGTACATAGCCATAAGGCTGTATATGTCATATTTGTATTAGTGTGCATGAGAAGAAATTACAAAGGTCAAATGATGGATTATTAAGCCCATTAGGAGGAAGAATAGTTAACTAGCTTAACAAGTGTTAGTTTGCTTATATTTCAGTTCCAAAGATTCAATATGGCTTTAAGTTATATTATGCCATAATCAGGCTTAGCTCTTCATAAACATGTCAATATGAAATATAAGCCTTACATTTTAAAAACAGTTGAAAAAATACAGCAGTGGACTTGGAGCCAGAAGATCTGGCTTTGAGTCTCCAATCTCCATTTATAAGGTGCATGACCTGAGGTAAGGCTGACCTGGGGTCACCCTTCAAGGCCTCAATTATGTTAACTATAAATAAGAGGGTTGAACTAAATGATCTATAAGCTTCTTTACAAATTTAAGAACTCTCATTGCAAATAGACAGTCATTATCACAGTTTAAAATGGAGGGAAAAACGTGTTTGAAGCATAAAGTCAAGATAATGAGCTCTCTTATTTTATGTATTTTGTGTTTAAAACTATACACTGACCTACAGGAAAGTTTCCTTAAACCATGTTCATAGAAGAGATCTAATTGTTTATATATTTCACAATGGAATTGTTCACATTTTTGTCCAGATTCCTTCTAAATCTCACTTCTGTTTTTTCCTAAAACCCTTCTTTGTGACTAGTATGTTAGTTGTTGAACGGGTAAAGAATGATGCTTGCCTCCTGACCCCGTAACAAGCATGCTTTTGTGTTTCCAGAGCTTTTTGTATTTAGAAGTAGTTCTTTGATTATTAATGGAAAGTTAATTTTAAAATAAAATTTATCTTCCATTTAAATGACTTCTTCACAATCACTCTCATGACCTGACAAAAGTCTAGGATTTATTACAGACATCTCTGTTGCCATTCAAGTTACAATTCAAGGATACTTCTGATCAGGAGATTTTGGTTTTCATTGGGGGTGGTAGTTTAGGCAACAGGTCCATCTTCTTCTCTCAACCCACTTTCCTTAACAGTACAGCTCTTTGGACTGTGCATCTCAAAAGAGCAGGAAAATTGTTCACTAATTGCTGCAGAGAATCTAGAAACATAAATCCAACTTCTCAGCTGAGATTTGTAAAGGAAGCTTTTCCACATTCTCCATAATTAGTAACTTATTTCCTTATCATACCCTAAATCTAGTCCCTGATCATCATTCCCTCCTTATTTTGTTACCCAGCCTATGCTATTAATGTTATATATTATGCTACCCTGACGAGTTTCACAGAGCAGTGAATGCTCTAGGTACCCTTGAATTTAGAGCTTTATTCAAACTGCTGCCTGGTCTCTTGACCTGTCAACAGTCAGGGGTAGATCAACAGAAATTCTTCTCTCTGCTATGGGTCAGAGGAAAGCCACTGATGAAATTCACTTCCAACCACGCAAAGTTCAAAGGCACTAGCTTGAGTGGTGCGTGTGTTTATTCAGGAACATGTGGATCTGATGAGTGCGAGGAGATTGGTGCAGTATGGCTCAGATGCAAGTCATTGAGTATAATTGATTTTTAATGGCCTGGCTACCTGCCACCAGATGTTCATCAATTAGGTACGCTTTCGAAAGCAACACAGCTGCTTATTTCATGCTGACTATCCAGTGGCTGAGGGATCGTTACATACTGTAAGAAACCAACTCTGTGTAGTGCGACCATACCTTCAGTTTGCTCTCAACCAATTATGATGGAGGCCTATAAGTATTAATAATACCTTCTTTCTCTTTCTCAAAATATCCCAGTTTGGAAAATAAAGCACTCGGACATCGTACCTAGTTGTCATGCTGGTCCATGCACCGTACAAAGCTAAGTGTATCATTGACTTGTCATTTCCAACTTTCTCCCATGCCTCCTCTCAACTTACTCAAAAGTTCTGAAATGTATAAGATCCTTTTTATTTTCACTGAAATAGCCTCATGGAGGCTTGGTTCTCCTCCTATCTGTAGTCTCAGGAAGAAGGTATTGCTATTGTTGTGCTTGTTATTTGTCTCATCTCTTGTTAATGCTGAGAAATCCAATGCCATTCTGATATCTGAACCACACAGATTTAGTAAATTAAAACAGGGCAAACTTATCCTTGAGATCCAGAGGACAAGGGCTTCCCAGGTGGCCAGTGGTAAAGAATCCTCCTGCCAATACAGGAGACAAGGGTTCAATCTCGGGGTCGGGAAGATCCCCTGGAGAAGGAAATGGCAACCCACTCCAGTATTCTTGTCTGGAAAATCCCGTGGACAGAGGAGCTTGGTGGGCTACAGTCCACTGGGTTGCAAAGAATAGGACATGACTGAATGACTGAGCACATACACACATCACTCTGACAATGGCACTTCTGCTTCCCACTTCCACATTTACAGACCCTTGTGGTTACTTTGGACCAACTGTAATAATCCAGTATAATCTACTTATTTTATGGTCAACTGACTAGCCATCTTAAGCCCCTCGCTGTGTAAACTAACATATTTGCAGGTTCTAGTGGGGTAGGATGTGAACATCTTTGAGGGGCCATGATTCTCCCTATCACAGACTCTTACAGGCTGATGCAGGCTTAAGCATTCAGCATACTCATCAGCATTTCTAGTTAGATATCTCATTGGTATCTCAAACCAAATTCAAAGCCAAATTCTTGATCTTTGTTGTCCATAAATCTGTTCTCCCTTTAGCCTTCAATTTTTCAGTAACTAGGCATACCAAAAATTTTAATTGCCAAAACAAATTATTGACACCCTGTATATTCTTACATTTGCATCAAATCCATGAGCATGTTCTATTTGCTCTATTTTCAAAATAAATCTGGGATTCAAAACTTCCTTCCTTACTACCAGTTGCCCAGAGCAGCTTTTAGAATATCATAAGTATTAGTAGTTCATGAATGAGCTAATTTCTTTCCCAATTACATGATTACATACATTTTTAAGAAGTTTCTATGTTGATTTGCAGCTTTCTGTTTGATTGCCTTTAATTCAGATGATAATTTATTGAATTAAAATATATATCTTTAATAAGTATTTGTTCTCAATGCAAACTAAGGTATATATGACTTAGTCAGGATTCTTAATTGAGAACAACAGAAATTATTAATTTAGGCAGACAAATTTAAATATAGGTTGCAAAAAAAAAAGAATCATGAGGTTTAAAAAAAGCAGGTCCTGAAAATAGGACTTAGTGCAGCTACATTATTCATCCCAACACTGCTGGAACCCTACCTGTTATACAAACCAAGGCATTGGCACTGGTGTTTTGTTCCTCTTCTTTTATGATTTCTAGAATTTTCTTCCTAGCAATATTTTATTCTGTGTAACAACCACCATTCTTAACCTATCCCATTATTGAATGGAAAGACACAATCAATTGTAAATGAAAATGACATGAAAGATAAAAGTACCTGATTTGAATTCCCTACAACTTGTTTGTTCTTTTATTCTTTTATATTTTCATAATGTTATAACCAATAATCCCTTGTGTTTGCATTTCCTCTTACACATAAGTTGTGTTGATTACAAAAAGAAGCTGAACATTACATTTTTGAATCTTGATGATATAAATATCAAATGTTTTTGAAAGTTAAGATTCCCAGTATTCAAATAATTCCCTTGAAGTGAAGAGGAAACCAAAGGACCAGATACAGTCCTTCAATTTTTGCAGTTGAAACGCTCTTCATGTTAGATTATGTTTATTCTAAATGGCCAAACACAGTGATGCTCTGTCTTAGTTTGCAATGTGTGTGACTCGCACAGTTAATAGTAGTGGGTCAAACAGTGGTGACTAATGAGGCTAATAAGACTTATTCTGTGTTGGAGCTAACAAATCCTTTATCAGTACTTCAACCACTCTGCTTATGTGCCCTCATTGTTAAGATTATGCCTTTCATCTATGGAAACCAATCCCTTTCATATACAATTTCAGCAAGAAGCTTATAAAATGTGTATTAAAGCAGTATTGACTTGTCTAACAATAAAAAGTACAATTAGGCTTCCAACACAGAGCATTTCTAATTTGCATAAAAACCTCTCTAACCTATTCCTTTTACTGCAGAATATAACCAAAAGGTTATATTCTGTTCCATGCACCAGTAATTACTCTAAAATCACTAGACAGATGTACCTATGTAATATTGTTCCATTCTTTATGCAGATCATTAAAATTGAATTTATATGTAAGATATATTAATAGGAAAATACCAGTAAAAATCATTATAAAAAGTGACCACACACAATGGTTTCCTTCTATATACTATCACATAATGTAATAATTTAAGACAGTTTCTTACTGAGATCCACTGTCTTGATGAAAAAAATAAACTCAAGGATAAGACTAAAGAGGTACTTTTATGACACCTTTTAATTGAGACTTCTAATTTACATAATATTTAGTTTTAAAGGACAACTTTTAATCACCAGAAGAGTAATTAGGAACAAACCTTATGTAAAAAGTAGGCAAACCAATCTGAAAATTATGTGATTATTTTAAGACTCCTGGAATCATTTATAATGGAACATTTTTGAGAGTTTAAGTTGTTCCTTAGCCATGTGTGAACCTTTGTCACGTAAACACATGCCTCTCTTATGTAACTGAGCATTTTAATTCCACTTTTTAAAGCAATGGAAGCTTGTGTGACTCTGGTGATTCTTGTGCCCTTTGATTTCCTTAAATGATTCCTAGGAGGAACAGATCAGAGCATGGCTAATTCTCTACTTCTTTGCAAAGGTGGCATGAAAATGCTTCATGACCACTGCTGATGAGCCTTCCCATGGTTGTTTAATAAAGAGCAGCAGTGTTCTACCAGGGTAACACAAAATGACATTGCCTCAGGTCACTTCAGGGCATGTCACATCATGTAACACAACATAACCCAATGTAACCTGATCCAACAGGTCAGGTGCCTGTTGCCTATTTGTAGGAAATACTTTTTTATTTCTCCTTTAGAGGAGAGGCCATGTCACCACGTATAACGAAATGTCATTTCTAGCTCTGGGTCCAAGGGATACCAATGGAAATAATTTCCTTCCCAATTACAGTGGACTCTGTTCAGCACTGAGTTACCGAGAGTGCATGTCATTAACAAGAATGTAGTTGTGAAAGTGAGTTGAAGGAAATCTGCCTTAATTAGCACAAATTTAAGACTGAACAAAAGTTGTAGCAGAGACAGAAAGCTATATTTTTTTAAAACTGACACTTAAAACAGGGAAGAGAGAATAGTTAGGAAACCAGTAATAGTTAATAAAACAGCATTCTTTTATAAAGGAGAATTGTTTTCTAGGAAAAATAATAAATGGCCAAGCAAATTTTTTTTTTTCCCCTATAGAGATTACTGTTAACCAAGGAATTGATGAAAAAAGTATTTACATTGCTTCATTCCTGAATTTGTCAAGTGAAGTTATCCACTGTGCTGGGTGCATGTAGGTATATGAAAGAGGCATGATACCCAGCACATGCCCTCAGTAGGTTTCCATGACTAAAGAAACAAAATAAGCAGAGATTGCACACACATGACATTCAGTAAATGCTAAACTCCAGGCTATTATCCAGAAATACTAGAGAAAGAGAGGAAAAAAATATGAACATTGACTGCATTAGAAAAGAGGCCTTGGAGTTTTGAATTTATTATTATCTGCTTTATGTTTAATTTTCTAATCTCACAAGGAAATCTGAGTCTATTAAATGGTAAAAACATGTAGTTCACTAGGAGTGGTTAACTTTACAAATATCTAACTTGAGGTTTAATCTATAAAGGTAAAGAGAATAACCTTTTAAAATATTTCTTAGGCAGGTAACTGAATTAATTATTTTATTTGGAATAAAATTATTGGCTTCATTATCAGAAAATTTAAAATAAAGCTTATATAGCAGCACTATAAATTTCTACTTGTAAAATGTTAACACATGCATGCTAAAGGAAACACCCATATAACTAGTCCTTATTAAGTATTTAGTTGATTTAATTATTTATTTAATTGACATGAATCCTATCTCATTTGGCAATAGTCTATTAAATGTTAAGGACAAGAATTGAGTAAAAAGAACAGCTTAAAAGACAGAAACCAGGTTTTTGTGGGAATAGGAGTTTCATAATTGTGTTAAGGGATGACATGCATTCTTCCTGGACCCAGATAGTGAAACAAGAAGGACATGTACAGGGGATAAAAAAGGTGGAGGTAGGCTTTATATTTTTATCCAGATATGCAGATGACACCACCCTTATGGCAGAAAGTGAAGAGAAACTAAAAAGCCCCTTGATGAAAGTGAAAGAAGAGAGTTAAAGTGTTGGCTTAAAGCTCAACATTCAGAAAACGAAGATCATGGCATCTGGTCCCATCACTTCATGGCAAATAGATGGGGAAACAGTGGAAACAGTGTCAGGCTTTCTTTTTTTAGACTCCAAAATCACTGCAGATGGTGACTGCAGCCATGAAATTAAAAGACGCTTACTCCTTGGAAGGAAAGTTATGACCAACCTAGATAGCATATTCAAAAGCAGAGACATTACTTTGCCAACAAAGGTCTGTCTAGTCAAGGCTATGGTTTTTCCTGTGGTCATGTATGGATGTGAGAGTTGGACTGTGAAGAAAGCTGAGTGCTGAAGAATTGGTGCTTTTGAACTGTGGTGTTGGAGAAGACTCTTGAGAGTCCCTTGGACTGCAAGGAGATCCAACCAGTCCATTCTAAAGGAGATCAGTCCTGGGTGTTCTTTGGAAGGAATGATGCTAAAACTGAAACTCCAGTACTTTGGCCACCTCATGCGAAGAGCTGACTCATTGGAAAAGACTCTGATGCTGGAAGGGATTGAGGGCAGGAGGAAGAGGGGACGACAGAGGATGAGATGGCTGGATGGTATCACTGACTCTGTGAGTCAGTGAGTGAGTCTGAGTGAACTCCAGGAGATGGTGATGGACAGGGAGGCCTGGCATGCTGCGATTCATGGGGTCGCAAAGAGTCGAACACAACTGAGCAACTGAACTGAACTGAAGTATTTATTTCATAAGTAATACTATACAATATGCATATTTCAGAATTATCCCTCACTTCCAAAGATTTGTCTCGTAATTCACAAATTTTCTCCACTAGTTCATATAACCAATGTTTGTGCATAGGTAAAGGACTATTATAAACTAATATATGTATCAAGATCATGCTGTTAATAAACACAGCTGTCAAAATTCAGTTCATAGTTATATTTTAAAGGCAGCTGATTTCCAGCTTAAATAAATCTGTGCCTCCAATACAAGTGTATGATTTGCTACTACCATAATATAAAATATTTGAAGTCTAAGATAGACTTGCTATACACATAGGCTTTCTTGCCTTGTAATGAAACTTAAAAGCTTTAATCCAAATAAGTAAATTTTCATAGTTCAAATTAAAAAAAAAAAAACTATTCCAAGTAAAGGAATATTGTACTTACTAGGGCTTCCCTGGTGGCTCAGCAGTAAAGAATCTACCTCCCAATGCAGGAGACTTAGGTTTGATCCCTGTTCCTCTTTGCAGCCCCATGGACCTGTAGATCCATGGAGTCACAAAGAGTCAGACAGGACTTAGTGACTAAACAACAACAAAACTACGTGTTAGTTTCTCTCTGTTGTGCCACAACCAATTACATAAATAATTCAATTTACATTGACTCTGAAAACAAAATAACTTTGTGCTTCTCTTCTGCAAACAACTTGTCACTCACTTAAAGATAATTGAACTATTCTTTTGATTTATTTGAGCACAAAACTGAACAGAAGTGCTCGGATACTATAAACTATCACTAAATACAACTAAGAGGAGATTTGGTTCCTCCTATTTCACTTAGATGTTTCAGTGTGTGTTTTATCTTTGAGGATCACTCTAATTTTTGTTGGTTTGTTTTTGATCTCTTCTGTTTCATTCTTTTTCCAAAAGACCCAACGAAGGAGGTGAATGAAAACTACAGTTAAGATTAGATCAGGGCATCCAGGGTCATCTGACTGTCTCTCTACTGTTACCAGACTTGGCATCTCAGATGGTAGATGGACCAAGTAGCAATCTTGATGGAACTATAGAGTGGCAGCTTCTGGAATGGAACTAGTTATTGATAGTTCCCAAAAGAGAATCATAACAAGTCTTAAATGAGGGTAAAACTAACAAGGTAGAAATTCTATTTCCTCCCCAACTCCACTTGCCTCAGGTAAATTGGGTAAATTAAGAAGGGTAAATAGCAAATTCCTTCCTATATTTCCACAATATTCCACTATATTTCCACACTCTTCTCAGATACAGTAGAACAATGGGAGAATACAAATAAGTTGTTCTGTTTCTTTGGCTTGAAACAGCTCACAAAGAAAGTTCACACTATGTAAAGATTTTCACAGTGATGTACTAACAAGTCTGCAGGATTTGATGTACTTACACAAGGAAGTCAGATTTGAAAATAAAACTGTTTTCTGTTTGTGGGCACAATGATGAACATATGGTTAGCACCTGGAATTTATAGAGGCCTTTACCTAATAAAACCTTCTGAGACATTCCAAGAATGACAACAAAGTGATGGCATGGAGCAGAACTGCCAAAGGTAATCTTCTTCACCTTCTGGTTCTTTTAAAACAGAAAACATAAAACTAACAACTTAGTGCCCCCCAAATGCTTATGAAATGTGCATTAAAGAGGTGGGAGCCTAAGTTCCATGACAAAGGTGCTATTATATCATGACTGTGAGTATCTTTCTGGATTGTCTCAGAACTGGTTTATGAGGAAGATGACTGATTGGTAAGCATACTATTAAAAAGTAGAGTAGGACAGAGTGGAAGATCAAGTTCAAAGTTTAGAAAGTTTTACTTAGAATGTTTTATAATGGAATACATTATTAAGTGATAAAACCACATGCTATACTGACTCATGATTTTCTAAAAATCTATTACATTTGTCTAAAAATTAGGAAAATGTCATTTGCAAGGTGACTCTCAGCTCAGCATAGACTCTAAAACTGAAATTCCCAATCAGGAAAAGAAAAGTTGATGAAGTCCAGATTGGGGTGTTGGGTTGGAGGAGAGATTATTAAGGATAAGAAAGCTTAACTTTTCAAGAGTACAAATGTCTTTACAAATGCAAATCTAAATGATAGAGTGAAAATATTTTCTACATTTTGCAAATAATAAGGTTTATTCTCAATATAATCACAAAATCAGAAATAACCCCAATCCTGAGCCCCTTCCTACCCCAGTTCACATCTCGGTGACTTATAAATATCTAAACCTAGCTTCAATATACTTTTAGTGAAATTTCTCCAAACCCCTCAACCCTCACACTTCTACTCTTCTCCAAGAGTCAGAGTTAGATGGACAGGAAAAAAAAAAAAAAAAAGAAGTTACTTTACCTACAAACATAAAAAATAAATGAATTCACTATTGGTTATCAGAGTTAAGTTCTCTCAAAACCTAGCAGGGACCAAAAAGCAAAACAAACCTCTCCTTATTGTACCTCCTCCCAAAATTAGTTGGTTGATACCCTCTGTAACTCTTAGATAACATGCCACCATCAAAGCAAAGAAACAAAGAAACTAAAATGTCATAGCATAGAGAGGAGAAGAAACCACAGCCCACCCCAAAGATCTGGCCTTTCCATAGCTGGGTGTGCATACTAAAGATGGAACAGAAATAGAGGAGGGCTCTGTGGTGGCAGAGAATATTATCTGGGTTAGGGTTGATGGAGTTAGGAGTTTCAAATAGTAATTACAATCTTGATCCTTTTCCTTGGAGTTCTTTTAGAATAGGACATATGTTTAGAATGATCTCTTACTGCTACCAGAATAGATTTTTTTTTCATCTATTCTGGCATTTTCTTTTGCTTAAACAAAAAATCTAGGAAAGCTACCTATTGAGGAAATCACCATTTGTGGTATTTAGTTTATTACTGGTAGAAGCGCAAAAGCCTAACCAGTCTCAGAAAAGATGGTTCATCTTTCACTCCCACCCCAATTCAGTTTCCATCCCCAGGGAATGAACAGGAAATAAAATAACTTAAAATTGTCTTTCTCCCAATTCATTGATCATAATCATTGCTTGATAGCTGATGTCTAAGAAATAAAGCATTTCAGATTAGTCAAGAGCTGAAATTTTGGTTATCAAAAATGCTGTAAGACTCTGAACTCTTCAGTTTTTAAATGTCTTCCACTACACATGTGTCTTTCATTTAGAATTCCTTTGTTTTATATATTCTAACTCCTTTGGCTTAGGTTTAAAAACTTGTAACCAAAAAAACGAAGACTTCGTAGCAAGTGCTGAATACTGTTCTTTGGCAAGAATTTAGATCTTTAGCTAACCATTAAAAGTAAGGGGAAAATAATAGCAAATAGAACCTAAAGCACAATCATAGCTAAGAGTGACCAATGAATTAGGAGGAGGGTTTGTAGCAAATATTGGTCATAGAAAGCACTAAAATTTCTTAGCCAATGCCAATCATTAAAGTTAATGGAAAATTCAGAGCAAGTGCTAATAATTGAAGTCAATAGAGAATTGATAGCACATGCTGATCAGCGATGCTAATGGAAAAATTCTCCATCAAACTGCTCCTTTTCAGATGTCATCTGAGAATAGCAAAAAGCTGTAAGTGTGAGTTTTGACTCTTATGTTGACATTTGCCATTTCTTTGTGTTCATCACGTTCATGTGATGTGAAATAGGCACGGCCTATTGTGGCTATAGGGGTTTAATTATGACTCCAAATATATTTGCAGAAGTGTATTTCTTTTGACTTTGGTGCCCTCCCCCCGACACCAAATGGAAGTGATCACCTGCTAATTGTGCACAAGAACACTGAGAGATGTCTGGCATGATAATCTGGTCTGCACATTTGGGATTGTGAAAGAAAAGTGGTCTTCCACTTTTCTTCCTACTAAGTATCAAATGTGCTTACTAAGTCACTGGTTCTCTCAGTGCATAAAGAAACCAACAGTCTCCCAGATAAGATGCAGTATGAAAACACAACCTCTAATTTAACAGTCTTTTTTTGCACCCCATCATAGTCCTACCTTTATTTCTGTTACTTCAAATTTGTTGGCTTCAATGAATTGATTGTACAAGATAAGCTGTCCTGTGGTGATGTCCATCCATAGTAGCATTTAGATCACAGGAATCGTGTGGGCAAACACGCAGCCACCTGACGGCATGTCGCAGGTATTATTTGCTAGCACATTTTCAGTTGCACAGGCTCATTTTTTCTGAACTTTTCCCACTTTTGCACATTTGCCTCACCCATCCTACTTCTTATCACACTGTCCTCCATCCTACTTGTATACTCAAAATTTATTTATCTTTCAATGACTGGCCTTCACACCTCTACTGGGAGACATTTTCTCATGATCCCCTGATTTCACTTAACTCCATTAGCAAGCACTCAATTGTTGGTATTGCCGATTTGATGGTCATAATATCCTGTTATTTGACATATATTGTTATTTAAATCTTAGTCTAGCCAATGTCTCACAACTAAATTCCATTTAATAAAGGGAGTATGGTATTTCTTTGTCTTGCCCACAGAGTGTAAATCTTAATGGCTTCTACAGGAGACACCATTGGAAAAAAAGTGAGAGGACTATTGAAACTAGAGTTAGATATCTAGGCTTTAAGTATAAATTAACTCTGCCTCTTAAAAATCCTAGCAGAGATCCCAAGTTACCCGAGGCCCATAAGCATCAGTTTTCTCATGCTCTACAATGGGAATATTCATGGGCAACTCAGCTCACATGTGGTTGTCAGAAGCAAATGAAATTGTACATGTGAATATTCTTATGTGAACAGATAAACTGCAAATATATCTCATTCTTGAAATAAGTGCTAAATACATATTTGAGTATAGTTTTTCATATGTAATTTTTGATTCATACTTTTCAAATACGTTTTTTAGTTTCTAAGGAAAGAGAACAAAATGTTTCTCTGATACGGAAACTTGGAAAATAATACAACGTAATAAGTAAAGGGAGAATGAAGTGAGAGATGGCAACAAACTGAACCAATAATTCTCATGGTGAGACAGTCTGTAGACCTGGAACCTGATGTAGGAGGCAGTTCGAGACCAGCATATTATATTTCTGTACAAAATGGCTAGTTTACATGTAAATCACTTTTGAGTCAGTAATTTGTAAATATCTCACTAATTGCTCTAATGAAAACTATCTTCTTGTCCTCAAGAAGCTTCACACTAAAGAACAGAATAGTCCTTCTGTAGAAGATTTCTGAGCTGTAATATGTGAAATACTTCAGACACTAAACTTATTAAATTTTGACCTCACACTATATTTTAACTAAAATACAAATAGCTATAAAAAGTCCAATTCATACACCGTACTAAAATTATAAATTATAGTTTATTTATTGAATGAGTATAAAGTTATTAAAACATAAGTAAAGCTGAAAACAGCTGCATTTGAATAGGGTATAGATCATCTTTTATTTAAATTTTAATAAGAAAGGAAGAAAAGATAAAACCCAATAAGGAATTTTTTTTGATATGGAGAATGGTAAAGACAGAGTTACATAATAGTAAACACGAACTCAACTGCCTTCTGAGATTGGACAGGTTATATAAAATGAGTGAAATGATACTTTATAGTGAGTGGAATAAACGTGGAAAATGAAAGAATAAGTTGAGTTCAGTCACTCAGTGGTGTCTGATATTTGCGACCCCATGAACCACAGCATAGCAGGCCTCCCTGTCCATCACCAACTCCCGGAGTCCACCCAAACCCATGTCCATTGAGTCAGTGATGCCATCTAACCATCTCATCCTCTGTTGTCCCCTTCTCTGCCTGCCTTCAATCTTTTCCAACATCAGGGTCTTTTCAAATGAGTCAGCTCTTCACATCAGGTGGTCAAAATATTGGAGTTTCAGCTTCAACATCAGTCCTTCCAATGAATATTCAGGACTGATTTCCTTTAAGATGGACTGGTTGGATCTCCTTGTAGTCCAAGGGACTCTCAAGACTCTTCTCCACACCACAGTTCAAAAGCATCAATTCTTCGGTGCTCAGATTTCTTTATAGTCCAACTCTCACATCCATACATGACCACAGGAAAAACCATAGCCTTGACTAAATGGACCTTTGTTGACAAAGTAATGCCTCTGCTTTTGAATATGCTATCTAGATTGGTCATAACTTTCCTTCCAAGGAGCAAGCATCTTTAATTTCATGGATGCAATCACCATCTGCAGTGATTTTGGAGCCCCCCAAAAATAAAGTCTCTCATGTTTCCACTGTTTCCCCATCTATTTGCCATGAAGTGATGGAACCAGATACCATGATCTTAGTTTTCTGAATGTTGAGCTTTAAGCCAACTTTTCCATTCTCCTCTTTCACTTTCATCAAGAGGGTCTTTAATTCCTCTTCACTTTCTGCCATAAGGGTGGTGTTATCTGCATATCTGAGGTTATTGATATTTCTCCCTGGCAATCTTGATTCCAGCTTGTGCTTCTTCCAGCTCAGCGTTTCTCATGATGTACTCTGCATAGAAGTTAAATAAGCAGGGTGACAATATACAGCTTTGACGTACTCCTTTTCCTATTTGGAACCAGTCTGTTGTTCCATGTCCAGTTCTAACTGTTGCTTCCTGACCTGCAAACAGGTTTCTCAAGAGGCAGGTCAGCTGGTCTAGTATTCCTATCTCTTTCAGAATTTTCCACAGTTTATTGTGATCCTCACAGTCAAAGCTTTGGCATAGTCAATAAAGCAGAAATAGATGCTTTTCTGGAACTCTTTTGCTTTTTTGAGGATCCAGCAAATGTTTGCAATTCGATCTCTGGTTTCTCTGCCTTTTCTAAAACCAGCTTGTACATCTGGAAGTTCACGGTTCACATATTGCTGAAGCCTGGCTTGGAGAATTTTAAGCATTACTTTACTAGTTTGTGAGATGAGTGCAATTGTGAGGTAGTTTGAGCATTCTTTGGCATTGCCTTTCTTTGGGATTGGAATGAAAACTGACCTTTTCCAGTCCTGTGGCCACTGCTGAGTTTTCCAAATTTGCTGGCATATTGAGTGCAGCACTTTCACAGCATCATCTTTCAGGATTTGAAATAGTTCAGCTGGAATTCCATCACCTCCACTAGCTTTGTTCATAGTGATGCTTCCTAAGGCCCACTTGACTTCACATTCCAGGATGTGTGGCTCTAGGTCAGTGATCACACCATAGTGATTATCTGGGTCAATGAAGATCTTTTTTGTATAGTTCTTCTGTGTATTCTTGCCACCTCTTCTTAATAGCTTCTGCTTCTGTTAGGTCCATATCATTTCTGTCCTTTATCAAGCCTATCTTTGCATGAAATGTTCCCTTGGTATCTCTGATTTTCTTGAAGAGATCTCTAGTCTTTCCCATTCTGTTGTTTTCCTCTATTTCTTTGCACTGATCGCTAAAGAAGGCTTTCTTATCTCTTTTTGCTATTCTTTGGAACTCTGCATTCAGATGTTTATATCTTTCCTTTTCTCCTTTGCTTTTCACTTCCCTTCTTTTCACAGCTATTTGTAAGGCCTCCTCAGACAGCCATTTTGCTTTTTTTGCATTTCTTTTCTTGGGGATGGTCTTGCTCCATGTTTTCTGTACAATGTCACTAACCTCCATCCATAGTTCATCAGGCACTCTGTCTATCAAAATAGCCCCTTAAATCTATTTCTCACTTCCACTGTATATTCATAAGGGATTTGACTTAGGTCATACCTGAATGGTCTAGTGGTTTTCCTCAGTTTCTTCAATTTCAGTCTGAATTTGGCAATAAGCAGTTCATGATCTTAGCCACAGTCAGCTCCTATGAACAAATGAACTCAAACTTTTGAAATTCTACATGTGCCATGCAACAACTTACGTTACTAAATACTGGATAGCCTACTAAAACTTAAAAAGGAAATCATGGCTGAGAACTTAAAAAGAAAGAAAGGAAAATCTCCAAGAGCCCAAAATGTGAGGAAACAGCAAACTAGAGCTGACACTGGCTGTCTTTGGAGGGTATCCTGAACATGGTGACCCAGAGGTAGAATTTTATGTCCAAAAAAGGACAAGCAATAAGATTTTGGACCTGAAAATTTCAATATTTTGACAAAGGCCCCTCACACTAACCCCTTAGGTTTAAAATTCTGCCTAATACAATGTTATATTGGAAAAAAAATATCATCAGCCCAGAGAGGTAATAGGAATTCTCTCAGTTTCAACCTGTACCTAGAGTGGGACAAAATATTGCCCTGAGAATATAGCATTGGAACTGTGCCTCTCATAGCATTGGGCTAAATTTTATATAATCTGCATGTCTTCAAATTCCTAAGCCTAAAAGTTTTCATAGAAAGTCCATTAGGGCCCTACTAAACCCTACAATTCACAGCAGAAGCTATACTTTTGAAGCAATGTGTCTTTATACCAGAGACACTCCTTTGTATATGTCCTCACAATCTGAAATTAACCAACATCTGAGGCTCAAACAGCAAGCGTATCCCACAGCAGAGTCACACTCCCAAGAACTAAATAGAACTATTGTAAAAATGTTACCAAAAATGAGTTTAAAATAAATATAGTCTTATACATTCAAAACTATAAGACACTGTCAGTAAGGAGTAGACATATACTTTAGATAACCAACTAAAATTTCTGGAAAGGGCCAAAGCAGTTGTAGGAATTAAACAATTAAGTGTATACATGAAACATGGATTGAACACATGTGAAAAGATGTAGTAAACTAAAAAATGTTTGAGTAAATTAGTCAGAAAGCAGTACATAGAGATAAAAAAAAAATTGTCAAGGAGAAGTTGAGACATGAATGCAAAATAAGCCCAGTCTAGGCATAAATGCACTTCCTGAAGGAGACCATATAATAATAATAAAAAAAAGATACCAGCATTATTCCTTTTACAGAGATAACAGAATTTTTTTCTCCAATTAAAAATGTGATTCCTCACATCTGTGAAGCTTTAAGTTCCCATGAAGAGAAATGAAAAGAGAGATATGACATAATGAAACTACAGCATACCCAGTTCAAAGCAAAGATATGCAGAATAGACAGAGCTTACCCCTCATAGACCCTTGATTAAAGAAGTAAAAGGAATCTTTTCATATTCTTTTTCATTACGAATTATCACAAGATACTGAATATAGTTCTCTATGCTATACAGTGGGACCTTGTTTTTCTGTCCTATATATGTTTGTGTCTGTTAATCTCAAACTCCCAGACCCCCCCTCCTCACCATATATATGTATAAATGAGTCACTTCGCTGTACAGTAGAAATTAAATATAACATTATAAATCAATCCAGTAAATATTTTTTTAAAGAAATACAAGGATGCAATTCTGCAAGAATGATGGTTCTGGCAAGGGCTGACTGTAACTGGACACCAATTGTATGGTTTTGAAAGGAATGATGCAATTTAATTTATATTTTAAATATATTTCTCTGAATGTTGTGTGGTGTAATTGATTTTAAGGGCATGTCATTTCTATAAGGGCATATCAATGATGGTTGGATGGTAGCAGTGGGAAGAGTGCTCAGATACGGAACCCAGTTTGAAGGTAGGCCATGAGTCTTGCTGAAGGAGGGGAATGAGAGTTTTCTGGTAAAGGGAGTCAAGGATGATGCTTAGGTTTCTGGCCTGAGCAACTGAGTGTATTGTGCTGTCTTTGTGAAGATGGAGATACAGGGGAGCAGAAATCAAAAGCTTTTGGTCTTTATTGAAAACTTTTATAAGCTGAGAAGAATTTTTAGCACTTGGAGAGAGGTTGACTCATTTAATCGGAGACAGATTAACTCATTTAACTACAGCCCTGGAGGAAGGAACTGGTTTTATCCCTCTAAAGATGAGGAAACTGAGGCTTAGCGAAGTTAACTCCTTGCTAAAGGTCACACAGCTGTTTGATACTCTCAAGCAATATTCTCTCTTGCCTGTTAGGATGTTTCATCCAAGTTGAGATGTAGATTCATGACATGAACCTCAAAGAAAGAAGAGATTTTCCTGAAACGTGTCATAATCAAATAGTACAAAAAGTAGGCAAGGACAGTGATTGCCAACATTTCATATATTCTTGGCCATTCTCAAATCCTAAAATATTGGCAGAAACCTGATGAGACTAAGAGATTAAAACACCGCAGTCATCTGTGGCAGAGCTGTTGCACAGTGTTGATGAAAGGGTCCAAAATCATAGAACTTTCCCTTGGTCTTTCCTCAGCCCCAAGCACAACATAAGGAGAACTCTTTACTGACCTACATGGTTCCGAGTCTCTGTGAATGAGGCACAAGGGAGGTTGTGTGGATGTCAGACGCGTCCCAATAAGTTCATGAGGAAATAAGCTCCATGAGGCCAGGCCGTCTTTTCAGTACTCTTTCCACTGTTCGCCCAATACCTAGAGTGGGATCTCACATGAGCTACATACTTCGTATGTATTAGTTGTGCAAATGATTGAAAGTTGTAACCGGAATCAATGCCTGACCACGCTTAAAAGCTGCATAGACACTGCTTTTCAAAATGTATAAGCAACAAAATTCAACAACAGAACGTGTAAATTATGTACATTGATCAATAAACACAAACCTGTGAAGTTTTGAGGGAATTCATGAGTAACATCAGGCTGGGTGGATATTATCAAAGTAGGATATTGTCTCTACCACCCTAAGAAACTGATAGAATGTAGATTTTGAGGCAATGATCAGTCTGTGCTCAAGAAGCCTTCATGAGAAGTGTTATCTTTGACTGAGAGCCAATTTTTGACTTACAAAAAAAGTTGTGAATGGATGGAAGGAATAGGCTTGGAAGATAGGGGCATTTGGTTTTAATGGACTGATAATTTCAGAAAGGTCAATGGAAATAGTCACTGGAAGGAGGTTAGAGGTGAGAAGAGGAAATTTCGGGCATTAAGCAGCTATGGCAGAGGTTTGATCAGTACAGGGAATTTTGCATCTAGAGAAGTAGCCAAAGATAATAGATTTAAGGAGTCTGGTTGTAATGACTTTCCTTGAAACTAGTGGATTGAGAACCTGAATTGTATGAGCATCTTGATGTCGTCAATCCCCCACATGAGTTGCTTAGCATTCAAGTGCTTGTGTTCCTGAGTTCTCTTGGCATCTTTTGAAGGCAGTTCTCCAATCCATGGTTTTTCCCATGGATCTTAGAAGATATACTATGAGTCTCTTATATTTGCTGATCTTTGAGCTTAGAAGATTGAGTACCAGATTTCTCTACTCCAAACCTAACAAAATTTCCAGAGTTTGCTAAGAGGCCTAATGTTCTAAGTACTCTAACTTGAAGTGCTTCTTAGATCTGGGAGAAAATGCACATTGAAAAGAGTTCTACACAGACAGCAGGAGATGAGATTTGCAGGATCCCATATGCTTGCTACTTGGTGGATTATAGCAGTAAGTGATGGTGGCAAGTCCAGAGGTTTTGAATCTTAAAACTGGGAAGCCCTGCAGTCATTTGGAAAGAATGTTCCTTTAGTGGCTGAGGGCAGGATTGTGTTGGAATTACTTCCCTTTAAGAGGAGTCATATTGGCTTAAGATGGCTAAGAAACTGAGGCCATGGTCTCCAACCCACCTTACAGAGTATAAATTTAAAGAGTGAAAAATACACAAAACCATATTATCACAGATAGTGAAGGACAGGGAAGCCTGGTGTGCTGCAGTCCTTGAGGTCGCAAGGAATCGGACATGACTTTGTGACTGAACAACAGCAACAAATACTATCACATAAGATGATCACATTATTATACTTTTTCTTTTCTAATGCTGAAATAATTGGCTCTTCTCCATAGCCATCTCTTAATCCTTTGCTGCTACTGCTAAGTCACTTCAGTCGTGTCCGACTCTGTGCGACCCCATAGACGGCAGCCCACCAGGCTCCCCCATCCCTGGGATTCTCCAGGCAAGAACACTGGAGTGGGTTGCCATTTCCTTCTCCAGTGCATGAAAGTGAAAAGTGAAAGTGAAGTCACGCAGTTGTATTTGACTCTTAGCGACCCCATGGACTGCAGCCTTCCAGGCTCCACCATCCATGGGATTTTCCAGGCAAGAGTACTGGAGTGGGGTGCCATTAATCCTTTAGAGAGACAAAAATTTATGAGAAAAAATCAACCATTAAACTCTCCATACAGTTGTATGGATTTCCATTTTGTGGTGTGTTAGTGACTGTGAAGAGGAATGTGTGTGGATATGGGTATATTTTCATAGTGTTCTTAGTTCATGTTTTTACATCTTTTTAAGATTTTAGAGACAGTAACACAAGAGATAAAAATTTTAAAAAATAATTGTTTAAACGACATATTAACTAAATGTTTTCTCACTTCACAAATGCTGAGGCTTTGTAAGGAAGGAATCACACATCATCCTTTCTAAAGAAATGAACCAAGCTTTGCTATCACTGCTTTCACACTGGTTCCACGTGGGTGGTCTTTTATTTCACAGGGCGTATTAATCTCCTGTCATACGTGGCAGCCACTACTGTGTGTCATCTCAGTACAGGACAATAAAGTGACTCCAGAATTTCTTTCTAAACTTAGTGACCAGGCTTCTCTTACTGTGACAAATGTTTATGGATTCTTCTAATTACACGTCTGGTTTAAAACTAAGATACCAAGAGAATTCAGTTCTCTTTTGTAAAGTTCCCAAGGTTTTTCTATAATAATCAATTACCATAATGAGTTTTTTTAAAGCTTCCATTCATCATTTTCTTAAAATATATAAACTTCTAGGATAAAGATAAATAGCCATAGCCAGTATACCCTGAGGCACTCTACAAAGGTTTCCTTTAAATCAAAATCAACTGGAAAACATGTTGGGTTTTATTTCAAAGTCAATCCTGCTTAGGTTTTAAAAAAATGTGTAAAAGCAAAAAAGGAGTAAAATAAAATCCATGACAAGTTGGCTTCATGAGAGGAGGTTAGGCAATGCATCACTCTATGAACATCCCCATAGTTCACATGTGTTTGTTAAATGGGTCTCACTAGCCAGCTCTTGTGCTATTGAAACTAGAAACTAATTCTCTTCATGGATCTTCCCTCACCTATCAACCTATTATCTCCTTCTGTTCTTAGGAAAACAGTACCCCAACTGGGAGTTATTTGACATGTCTTTATCTAAGCCAGGGTTTCTCAGCCTTGGTACTACTGTTACTCTGGGAAGTACAATTCTTTATTTTGTGGAAAGTGATCTTGTGCAGTGTAAGATGTTTAGCAGCATTTCTGGCTGCTATCCATCAGATACTAGAAGCAGACACCTCCCTCCCCTGAACTGTGATAACCAAAACCCTCTCCAGACATTGGCAATTGCCCCCAGGGGGACAAAGACCCTCCACCTTCCCCTGTTTGACAACAATGTTCCATAAGCATTCATTCCATAAGCCTTAATTGTGAGGGAATTCAGTAGAATATTCTACTGGCATAAAAATGTTATAAAATTAAGAAAACTAGGGCAAAGAAGAGCAAGATCATTAAGCTGGTTGGAATTTAAAAGAAATGAAATTGGGTAATATTTGGGTGATGATGGAGGAAATAACCAAGAAGGCATGAAAGTTTTCCTATATCATTTAACTGAGTGTGTGTGTGTGTGTACTCAGTCACTCAGTCATGTCTGACTCTTTGCAACCCCGTGGAATATAGTTGACCAGGCTCCTCTGTTCATGGAATTTTCCAGGCAAGAATCCTGGAGCAGATTGCCATTTCCTATTCCAGGGGATCTTCCTGACCCAGGGGTTGAACCCACTTTTCTTGTGTCTCCTGTACTGATAGGCAGATTTTTTACCACTGTGCCACTTGAGAAGCCCCCCATTTAGCCATAGTTGTCTCTTTTAATTTTTATTTATTTTACTTTTTGGCTGTACCACATGGCATGTGGGATCTTAGTTCCCTGAACAGGGATCCAACGTGTGCCCCCTGCAGTGGAAGCACAGAGTCTCAACTGCTGGGCCACCAGGGAAGTCCCAGCTGTCCCTTTTTAAATTAATGTTTTTAAATGTGGACTTTCTATTAGATATGGTCTTCAGACTCTATTCTCTCCCTGTCTACACTCTTGTTTGGTTATCTTTTGTCTCAGATCTTTCTCATCAACTCTAGGAAGTTGTTTCACCCTTCATGTCTCTTCCTAAATTAAGACCTGAATTCAGAATAGCAATTTTACTCTTGTACCATCCATATTCTCTTTGAAAGCTGTAATTTCTGCTCAAGTTGCTATTCTTTCAGGTCTGGGGCTTCCAAACCTGTGCTCATAGCCATAGAAACAAGCATTAAGAATTTTTAAGAAAAAAAATATTGACACAAAAGAGTATTACTTACACTTGTCCTTAGAATTTATATTTTCATGTTCTTACATCCAACATCCTACCCAATAAGATGGAATAGCTAGTAAACAAAGATTTAAGATCAAAGACATTCCTAGCTTTGTAATGTTACAGCAGTACTACATGGGGCAAACTGATTTTCTGAGTTTGATTTCCTACCAGTAAAATGAAGCTTCCTCAGAAGGTCCTTGTGAAAGTGATAGTTGCTCAGTTGTGTCCAACTCTTTGTGACCTCTTAGACTGTAGCCGCCAGGCTATTCTGTCCATGGGATTTCCTGGGCAAGAATACTGGAGTGAGTAACCATTCTCTTCTCCAGGGGGGTCTTCCTAACCCAGGGATCAAACCTGGGTCTCCCACATTGCAGGCAGATTCTTTACTTGTCCAACATACCGGGAAGGTCCCAGAAGGTTTTTATGAAGCTTAAATAAGATAGTGTATGCAGAGGAGGGGATAATCATCCAATAAAATGTCTGTTAATTATTATGTATTTTTTCCCCTTTCCATTGTTGCCCCTGCTGCTATCCTGCATGAGGTTCCTGATTATATCACTGTGGTCTCTTTTTCCTTCCCAACTTGTCTTCTACTTATCACTCCCATGCCACTGCTCACTGTCTTCTACCAACAGTATATGGAATGTTTCTTACACTGTCCTTAACACCAGGCACACCCAGCTTTCCTCCTTTTCTCTCCTATGCTCTTGCTCTTGATCTCCCTACCTTTATCTTTGTTCTTGTTTTATTGCTTACTATCTCAATGTGCATTCCTATAGTTACTAAATATATTAATCATGTGTTAATATCCTTATTGGCTATCTGTATTTCTTCATTTGTGAATTGTCTATGCTCTTTAAACATTTTTTTTTCTATTTCTGTGCTCTTATTTTTCTCATTGGCTTACACAATGTCTTGATAAATTGAAAATATCAATCCTTGTCTATACACATTGAAAATATTTTTTTTAGCTTGTAAATGGAGTTTCCAAAGAAAAGGGGAAAGAAACAAAATGAAAGATAGATCAAATTGACCACATTAAAATTTTTTTAATTGTCCTATTTTACCTGTATTAAAAGATGCATTATATAATATTAAAAATATGTATGTGTATGGATACATGGAAGAAATGAATAGAGCTATAACATATTAAATGATAGTGAAAGTGAAGTCGCTCACTTGTGTCTGACTCTTTTCAACCCCATGGACTATAGCCTACCAGGCTCCTCCATCCATCCATGGGATTTTCCAGGCAAGAGTACTGGAGTGGGTTGCCATTTCCTTCTCCAGGAGGGTCTTCCTGACCCAGGGATGGAACCCAGGTCTCCTGCATTGTAGGCAGATGCTTTTACCATCTGAGCCACCAGGGGTAATAATTCATAGCAATAAGATTATTGATTTTTAGGTTTCTTGTCATGCTTTTTAATTGCTCACAATTTCAATTAATCTGTAATGGTTTTATAATTGGAATAAACTAAAAAAATATAAATTTAATTTTTTTGTAAAAATAAGTAAACAAAATTACCAGCAACTGCATTTTTTCTTAGTTGAAATTCAGCAAATTCTCCATACATTGGATATATTCAATAATTGTTTAACAATAGTGATGGTGATTTTAAAGCAATCTCTTTAAAACATTATTTTTAGTATATGGGGGCCCTCAGTTTATGGCATAATAAAACACTCAATTTCACATGTCCTCAGCAAGAGTTTGATTCAAAAAATACTAGGCTGAGAACCAGCAGAGTTAAGTTTGAATTTTGCCTTCAACATATATTGAAAGCATTTCTTTAGATACGCTACCAAGATTTATAATTCAATCTTCTGCCTGTAATTAAAGTATCTCCATCTCTTCCTTACCTTATGGATATGATGGGATCAAGAGACAAAAGGGAAAGAATTAGAAAGTACTGCCACATAGTCTTACATGTTTTATCTTAGTGTTTATTTGCCTGCAAAACTTGTTTTCAAATGAAATGTGAGACATAATGTCAAATCATGATACACAAAATAATACTCTCTTAAAATATTCTATATGATTACTAAGACAAAAAGCTGTTATCCCTATACTATCATTATTTATTGGCTTCTTGATTCTGAAAGTTTCTCATTCATTTTCCCTTTCCCTTATGTTCCCAAAAAAATATTTTAGGGCTTCCCTGGTGGCTCATTAGCAAAGAACCTGCCTGCCAATGCAGGAGACATGGGTTTGATACCTGATCCGGAAGATCCCAAATGCTGTGGAACAACTAAGCCCATGTACCACAACTAAACCCGTGTGCCATAGCAATTGAACCTGTGCTCTAGCGCCCAGGAACTGCAACTGTTGGGCCAAAGCGTCACAACTGCTGAAGTTGACACACCCTAAGAGCCTGTGCTCCACGACGAGAAGCCACCGCAGTGAGAAGCCCGTGCCCTGCAACTAGCAGGTAGCCCCTGCTTGCTGCAGCTAGAGAAAAGTCCCTGCAGGAACAAAGACCCAGCACAGCCAAAATAAAACAAATAGTTATTTAAAAAATAAATATTTTCCATAACCCTAGCCAGAAGCTGTAGTTTCAGACAATAACATCTGAGTTGTTCCTAAAAATAAATATGTACCATCCCAACTAATCTTTAAACTGAAGACATCATCTGTATACCTAAAGGAAAGTAAGTCATTTAAAAAGACAGATATAAATTACCAGAACTGCAGTTAGCCCCCTCTAACTAGTATCTTTAACATATCATAGACCTTAGAAGACATAATTTTTAGACAAATGATACTTGATTTGGTACTTATTTATGGGGGGAAATGACTGAGTTGCCTCAAAATAAAATATATCCTATGACAATGACTTATACAGAACATTGAGTTTATGGAAAAAGCAGTGGTCCAGAGAAATAACTTCTTTATTTATGTCAAGGATTTAAAAAATGCTACATTTAATTTTAATATCATGATGAGCAGTATTCCCCCTGCCTGATAAGCCTCATTACACTACAGCATGTACAGAATTTGCCTTATTTAACAATTTTTATCAATCATTTAAAAATGGGCAATGCACTCAAAAGGACAAAAAAAAACATGAAGGTGTGTAATGTACAGCTTCTTATATTGACAAAAGTTTGCACTTGATTGTAAAGAATAATGAAAAATAAAAACAGAATTTTTTTTCCTGGTAAATGCCTAATTGGATTCATCAAATATATCACCTTCCTGTTGCTTTTAGACTGTCCGTTTTAATTGCTGCCAGTATTTCATGCTCCCCATTTTTCCATGGTGTGGACCAGTGTTAATCAGGGAGTGCTTTCTAAAGTTTTCTTAAAATGTGAATGTGCAAAGCATGTATACAAACACAGCAATGATGTGGAAAGTTCCACCACCCCAAATAATTTCTGTACCAATTAAAAAGAGAAGGAAAAAATTATGAAATGAAACATTATGCTTAAATGGAATTCATTTTTCAATGTATTATGTCTTTATTTCATTATTGTCATACTTGAATTCTTCCTCTTCTTTCAGATATTAATATTTAAATTTTATTGATATTTCCCTTTAGTTCAGTTCAGTCCACTCAGTCATGTCTGACTCTTTGCAACCCGATGGACTACAGCACACCAGGCCTCCCTGTCCATCACCAACTCCGGGAGTTCACTCAAACCATGTCCATTGAGTCAGTGATCAGCCATCAGCCATCTCAGTCAGGTCAGCCATCCAACCATCTCACCCTCTGTCATCCCCTTCTGCTCCTGACCTCAATCTTTCCCAGCATCTGGGTCTTTTCAAATGAGTCAGGTCTTCGCATCAGGTGGCCAAAGTATTGGAGTTTCAACTTCAACATCAGTCTTTCCAATGAACACACAGGATGGATTTCCTTTAGGATGGACTGGTTGGATCCCCTTGCAGTCCAAGGGACTCTCAAGAGTCTTCTCCAATACCACAGTTCAAAAGCATCAATTCTTTGGCGCTCAGCTTTCTTCACAGTCCAACTCTCACATCCATACATGACTACTGGAAAAACCATAGCCTTGACTAGATGGATCTTTGTTGGCAAAGTAATATCTCTGCTTTTCAATATGCTATCTAGGTTGGTCATAACTTTCCTTCCTAGGGGGAAGTGTATTTTAATTTCATGGCTGCAGTCACCATCTGCAGTGATTTTGGAGCCCCCAAAAATGAAGTCTGACACTGTTTCCACTGTTTCCCCATCTATCTGCCATGAAGTGATGGGACCAGATGCCATGATCTTCATTTTCTGAATGTTGAGCTTTAAGCCAACTTTTTCACTCTCCTCTTTCACTTTCATATTAAACATTGATTCACAAAAACTTAGAAATTTAGTAAAAGAATCCCATCGTAAGTCAGCTATCTCAGAGATTCTTAGACACCTCTTATTTTTTAAAGATTTCATGCAGCAAATTCATGGACCTTATTCTCCCACACTGAAAAGCTATCAGAAAATAAAATAATTCATATGAGCAAGACATAAAAATCATATTAGAGAACTCTGGGATAATTTTCAAAATGATGTACAGTGTTTTAACTGTATACTTCTCATTGAACATAATGAGATGATCTTCTAAAACATACATCCAAGTGTTCTGTAAGTATAGTACACTTTGTTCCCAGGCATGTAAACATTATAATGTTTATATAATATTAGTATGTTTTTATTATCATGTTTGTATCAGCATAATTATGAAGTTTTGTACTATTATAGCTGAGTTTTCATGATGCTATCACTAGCTTCTTGATAGCATAAAGATCTAATTTTCAATTTTATATTTGAATGTGGCAAGACAGTATTGTCTGATAGGAAAAATTTTATTTTTTATGTACAATTTGCATTAGAAATCTTCCATAAGATATTTATGTTCTTGTGAATATAACCTTCTAAAGTAATACTCTAGTTTGAGAAAAATATGGCACTGTAGTGACTTTTTGATATAAAACAAATACAGTCTCAACACCTTGCTGGTCTGCTGTAAATATATGATTTTTAATAAAACAAGAATAAACATTTAAACATTTCTTTGCCAAAATATATTAGTTATGAGCTGTAATATGCATAATATTAGTACTGTAGTCCTAAACTTTTTCTAACTATAAGGTGTCCACTGTGCCAGATTATATGATGACTTCACAATATGGGCAAATGTTCACCAGAAAACATAAGGTGATTTCTAATAAAGTCAGCTATTACATAATACAAAAAGCTATTACATAGTAATTCATTTCAACAGTTCCAAAATAGAAAATAATTGAAAAAAAATTGAATAGGCTAAATACATTAGGTTCTCTGAATTTCTTTTTTGCTAGTATTTAAGCAACACTCACAAAGCATTTTATTATCATAAGGTCTTAGCAGTAGAAAGAATATCAATGACCTCATAGACCCGGAGAAGGCAATGGCACCCCACTCCTGTACTCTTGCCTGGAAAATCCCATGGATGGAGGAGCCTGGAAGGCTGCAGTCCATGGGGTCGCTGAGGGTTGGACACGACTGAGAAACTTCCCTTTCACTTTTCACTTTCATGCATTGGAGAAGGAAATGGCAACCCACTCCAGTGTTCTTGCCTGGAGAATCCCAGGGACGGGGGAGCCTGGTGGGCTGCCGTCTATGGGGTCGCACAGAATCAGACACAACTGAAATGACTTAGCATAGACAACTTTTCATTTTTCCTCCATTTGCAGATGAGTGAATCTAAAGATAATGATTATATGATGTTTTCTCTAATTAAAACAATTCTACTGATTTTTGAATCTAAAATATTATTTTTACTTTTAAATCTATTTTGAAAGCTAACTTTTGCACAAAGTTTACAGTGTGTAAGTGTAGACCTCACCCACCCCCAGGCCCCCCTACAGGTGATTATAAAATAATTAAGCAGTAATCTCCCTGAGTTTATAATTCATGGAGACTCTTCATTTGTTTTTAAGCAGTTGTTATGATTGCTACTTAGTACAGAGCCTATTTATAGTGACTCAAAACAATATTTAAGACACCCATATCACAGGCACAGGTCAGGCAGAGACAGCTCTGAGCTTGATAAGACAGGTGCTCTTTTATTAGTAGTAATCTGTTGGAGCCATGCTATCTGCTTGGGTGTTAATAGCTCATCAGAGAACTGCTGGTTAGGATCTGGAACCTCTGTGGCTAAGAGGCAGTAAGTAGGACACAGTAAAAGCATGTCAACAACTCTCAGCGGTGACTGCGGTGGGGAGAGGAATGTATGTGTATGTGGGAGGGTGGGGATTATGGCAAATGGGCGTTAAGACTGAGGGGCCATGGAGTGGGGGACCAGTGGGAACAGAAGGGACCAGCGAAGCTGTGTATCACTGCAAGAGGCAATCCCTAGAGGGACCCCAGGAATCCAAATAAAAGAAGGGATGAGTGAAGTGAAATAATGAAGGCATCTCTGAAACTTCATTCTCACCCCCAACACACTCACACACACACACACACACAGAAAGAGTCTGGGTTGGAATAGATCAGCTGACCCTGAATTAAGGTCATCCTAGTATGTGCTTTTTACATTTTGTGTGAATGCCTGACTGGCTAATGGAAGAACAATGTTATTTTAGACAACACCATCACTTCTTTCCATGATACAACAGTGCTGGAGTTAGGTGCTTGAGGAAAGAACATTAAGTTGTAAGAAAGAGGATCAATGGAACACAGTTGGTCCAAGAGAAAAGGAAATTCTAGAATAGGCTTATTTTAGACAAATTTTTTAAACTATATTTGGTGAAGAATCTTATCCACTTTGATATTGAAAATATCAAATATCACAGTAGAATCCCACCCTATATATTTTAACTTGTTTTATATGCGTATAGTAATTTTGTAATGGATGGTATATAGTTATTTCTTAGTATAGTTTAGTATATCATTTATAAATAAAATTTTTATTTTCATGAAGTATATGAAGACCTATATTATGTAGCATATCTTATATATAACACAAGTATATATTATCTACAACTATCCTATATTATTGTAGAAATGCCCTTAACTCATTGAATGTGAATGATACAAATAGTGATTTTGTGCAGTGAATAACTTCTTAAAATATTTATTTATTTGGCTATGCCTGGTTTTATTAGCAACATCCAGGATGTTTAGTTGGAGCATCTGGAGTTTTGACTGTAATATGTGGGATCTAGTTACCTGAACAGGGATTGAACCCAGGCACCCTGCATTGGGAGCACAGAGTCTTAGCTACTGGAATACCAAGGAAGTCCCTGTAATGAAAATTGATCAATATTTCACTTTTTATAAAAGTGGTACTTGTTATTATGCAGACTAAAGTATCATTTAATATTGACCAATTTAGAGCTATTTTCTGTCTGGATAAGTTAACCGATCATTAAAGAGTTAGCCTGTGAACACTTATTGGATGAGAAAAACACTACCAGGTAGAATCAACTGTTAGAAATTCCCTAGCACATTTTCTTTTCTCTTTTGGTGTTCTATTTATTGAATTGCTCCATGGAGAGACAATGATGCATAATAGTTAATGGCATGGCTTCTAGAATATGATCATGGATTAAAATTCTGCTTCCACTCCTCATTAGTTGTATGACTGAGCCAGTTTTATAACCTCTCCAAACCTAGTGAAATAAGGGTAATACTTGTAGTTACCTCCTTCATGTAGACTGCTTACCTCAGTGGACAGCACATAGCAAATGCTTCTTAGATGCCATCCTTATTATTATTATTATCATATTACTCTTATAACTACTTTGCCCTGGCTGTTGATATTTGATACAGTATTTCTCCATCCCTGTTTACTTACCTCCCTGGATTCTCAACCTTGAATTTGCTTTGGTGACTTAATTTAGTTTTTACATTCCTGACCTTGCTTCTTATCTTCTGCTTTGTGGGAAAAAAAAAAAAAAAGATATTTACCTTGCTAAACTCAGCCTGACTACCCAACCTTGACTTCTGATATTTGATGATTTACCTTACTACTCCTGATCCTATATTGCACTCTGACTTGGATTGTATTCTGCTATATTAAACAAGTAGAAGAGGTCCAAGTCCTTTTGGGTCACACTGTTGGCTGGATACACATGTTTTGTTAATTTTTTCATAATTTATATAATAATAGCAACAGTTACTATATTCTGCCACAGCCTGGCAGGGAATCTCCAAAATAAAAAGTCTCAATGGAGACATTTTTGGCACAGCTGTGCCATCAACTATGATTAGCTCACCTTGAAGGATAATCACAAAATAGGTCATCAGTTATCACGAAGTTCCTTGATCAGAGATTACACCCTCAGCCCAGCATGCCTCCTAGCAAATGTTTAACTTGGAAACAGAAAATGGGAAAAGAATGCGATGGCAGAAGACAAAAAATGGAATGTAATGAGCCCATGCAAATCCATCACTGCTACTGGGAAAGATTTCTCAAAATGATTGCCACAATAGCATCCATTCATCTCTGTCTCAGGACCATCCTTTTGTTTGTGGTTCTAGCCACTGTTTGTATAACCAGCACATAGAGACATCACCTTGTAAAAATTCTGCACCTTGAGCATTTGGACAAAGATTCACAAGAGCTTTTATAATACTACATTGCTTTATGAACCTCACGAACTTTCTCCTTTGGAGCTGCATGTGGTCTGTGTCTCATATGCTTTCTTCTCAGGATCTCAGATCACTGGACTGCTGCTAGAAAGTGTACTCTGTGTCACAGATCTCTCTCTTTCTCCAGAATTTGAGATTGAGATGAATTTAGGGTACAGGATGCTTATTAGGGATCAACAATCATGGAAGGGATGAGGAGGAAGTAGGATTGGGCAGGGGAGAAGTTGAAGTAATTAAAGGCTACCAGAGCTTGGTTCAACCTCGGTGTATACGTCCCGAGCTGGAAAGGCCAGACCTCCGTACTTCTGCCTTCGTCAGTCACTGGATATGCACTACCTCAGGAAAGGCAAACCTTGAGTCTTGACAGCTGGAGGTTGCGTAAAGACAGCATGCCTAGCATTTGGGCGACGACTGTTTTGTTGAGGATCTAGGCAGTGAATCCCCTTGTTCACCACAATGCATTTCATATCTACTGGGTTTTGGACCATTCACCAATTGTATTTTGATATCTGATACCTAGAATAGGGCCTTGTACATAACATGGTGTGTTTAGTTTCTTCAGCCTTCTCATCCCTGCTCTGTACCACAACCACCTCTCCCACCCTTCACTACCTACCCCGCTGCCCCTCAACACTTCTGAGGGAGCTAGAGGAAAGGCTCTGTGCTGGTTATTTGGAAAAATTATTTTATACAGATGAGAAGAGATGCTATGATGTTCAAGGTCATATAGTAAGTACAAGGATAGAGCCTGAACCCAGTTGATCCAAGATCTAATCTGTAAATCTCATATATTAGCTGCTGAGCTGTATTGCCTCCCCAGTGAAGTTGCTCTCACACTACATTCATGAAAATCGGTATTTCAGCCTGACATGTTTGTATCTGGACACTACATTTTTCAAATTAGTCTCTCAAAAACTAGGCTCTATTCTCTAAATTTACTTTTCACTTTCTTGGTTACTGAACAGAGATTTCCTTAGAACATTTCTATATTCATTTTTTAAAAGTGATCAGAAGTATATTGCTGGTTAAAAAATTGTTTCGGAGTGCAAGTAGTATTTTTCTGGTTAAAGATGATACACTTTTCTTAATACATCAGGTAAAATTTCCCATCTTAAGCACTGTGTTGGCTGTACTAAAAAGTCTATAATCTTTCGTATCAATTCTTTGACTACATATTCCTGGAGAGCAGTCTTCAAAGTATATCTTTCTATAAATTGAAATTCTCCCAATGTAGATTCACTACATAAACTGTTCCTTTCATTCAGATCTTCCTTTTACACATGGCCATGTTCAGTTTCTTTCAGCTGGGAGTATCACAAAGAAAAAAATATAAAACCAAGTTATAAAATACCTGTTGCCCTATCTTTCTGCAGTCTGAACTTCTGTGATAGGATCATAGTTTCATTCATCTGAAGTGTACCCGTGCCCCAGTGGAGATTCCAGCTAGAGCTATGGAAGAACCGCTCTACATTTTCCATAAATGGCAAGCTGCCCCCAAGCCTGCAATAGAAAAAGCAAGCAAGTTTTTGGTCTTGTCTTTCATTTAAGTAGTAAGATGATTTAGAGAGTAGAAGCCATAGTGGAATTTTTGTAGCAGTTAAGGTCTGTTTTGTGAAGGAATCACAGTGTGCTCAACTTTAAAACACTTTGACACATCTTTTGGCAAAGGGATACATGCATATTTAAACACACAAACATGCAAAATTATCTAACTTGTCAATTCCTAACTTGTCAAAGTAAAGTACCATTTCTTTGTACTAATATTTCATGGTATGGCACTGGAACCGCTTCATGCTGCAAGCCAAAAGATCCTGAGACACTAGTTACTCGTTTCATAATTTACAATATAGTTGTTGTTGTCATTTAGTCGCCCTGTCGTGTCTGAGTCTTTGTGACCCCGTGGACTGCAGTACACCAGGCCACTTTGCAATACAAAGTGATGTGCAGATGGATTAAAAAAGCTTTTGCTATTTTCCTAGTAGTGAAGAACTTTGATATCAGTACAGTTAAGAAATTATCAGCCACCTATTATCTCCTGTTTCTTCATAAATATATCACTGTCATTTAGCCATTTCTTAGCCAACTTCTTTTTAGTATAAATTTAACACCGTAATCCATCCAATTTTAATTCCCACAAATGAATTATTTCACAAAATATTGTTCAGTGGCACATTCCCTTCCTGCTTTTCCAGTACTCATGGAAATTTCCAGAATATAAGATAAACACTCTTAAGTACAGTAGCAGAAAGGTGCTTAATTAATAAGACACACCACATTACACCGATAATTTTTTTAACCATTCTGTTGCACCTTTGACCTGAGATTTTCTCCTGGGAGCCATGCTACATAGAACTCTCTTGGATGTGCTAGTCATGTTCCTCTCTTTTTCTCCCATCAGACCTACATTCATTAGAACATTCTGTCTTCCCTTACTTCACAGAATGATGTGAGTTTTGGAGGCTCACACAAGCAGATACCCAGTGCCCAGGAACAGAGTTCTCTGCCACAGTGACCAATCCTATTTATACTTGTGTTGTAATGTACTCTAGCTATTGATTTCTGAGACTACATCAATTATCCAGTTTTGGAACAGACCAGATCACTTAGATTGATTATTAAGACTGTAGGTATGTAGCCCCACCTCCAAACATACTGCATTGGAATCTCTAGAGATGGAGTCTGGGAATCTACCTTGTAACAAAATCCTGTAGTGACCCTTGGGAGTATGAAAATTTGAGAACCACTGAATCACTGAAGGGTGTTTAACTGTTTTCAGTCTCGGACTCAATATTCAAGAACTCTTGATAGTGTAAGAACCCTTGGGACATCCTGTCACAGTGGAAGTATCAGTAGATGTTTTGAAGAATGTTTCTGCTCTTAACATTTGACAGTGAAAGATAAGATGGAAAAAAAGCAGCAACACAAAGCTTGGCTCAAAAGCAAAGTAAACATCATCTTGGGCCAGAGAAGAAAGATGAATTCAAATTGGAAAGTGTGGCTGGATGTCAATGAGTTTGGGGCTTCTGAGGCAGAAGCTGGCTGTAGACGGAGGGGCTCAGTTCTGATGGACCCCACTACTGCTTGAAACAGAGCATGCCCAGAGCTCAGCTCATAAAGGAGGCTAGCATCCAGGCTGTTCAAATGATGGTTTTATGCAAATGATGGGCTTAAGGAAGCAGAAAGGTAAACAAATTTTGTGACCATGAACTAAGCCAAGAGAAAGAAAAAAAAATCAAAAAAACTAAATCCAACCAACCAAACCAAAATAACCTTACACAAAATGCTCCTGAAAACCCAAATTCTAAAACAAATGAAGAAATCTCATGCAAAGGAAGAAAGCCAACCCAATCAACAATGAAAAAAAAATCAACACTTAAAACATGAATTCATTTCAGATAAAAAAAATAGTGTAAAAGGACCAATGTGACTGAAAAAAATAGAGCTAAATGTAATATATTTATAATGCTATTTCCATGGTCCCAGAAAGGGAAATGATCCGTCCCTCTCCCCTCCCATTGTGTGCGTTTTCCGTGTTCTTGGTGACTTCTCAGGGCTCAGCTCTCTGTATAACTGTTCTATTAAGTCACCTCAACAGAATTCAGAATATTATAAAAAATAATCAAGGAGAGAGCATTACCTTTTTTTTTTTTTTTTTTAAATAGGCTAACTGGGCTGAAAATAACACTTGAAGCTAGAGCTTAATTCTAAGTTTCAGATAAAAAAAAAAAACAAAAGTTCTATGTGCTTGTTGCCTTAGTCATTAATTTCTTTTTCTTTAAGACTAAACTTGCATCTTTAATTATACTGTGGTGTGTGTGTGTGCATGAAAAGGACATCTTTTTTGGGTGTTAGTCTAGAAGGTCTTATAGGTCTTCATAGAACCATTCAATTTCAGCTTCAGCAATAGTGGTTGGGACATAGACTTGGATTACTGTGATGTTGAATGGTTTGCCTGAGAAATGAACAAAGATCACTCTGTTGTTTTTGAGACTGCACCCAAGAACTGCATTTTGGACTCTCTTGTTGACTATGAGGGTTACTCCATTTTTCCTAAGGGATTCTTGCCCACAGTAGTAGATATAATGGTCATCTGAGTTAAATTCGCCCATTCCTGTCCATTTTAGTTCACTGATTCCAAAAACGACGACCACTCTTGCCATCTCCTGTTTGACCACTTTCAATTTGCCTTGATTCATGGAAAAACATTCCAGGTTCCTATGCAATATTGTTCTTTACAGCTTCAGACTTTACTTCCATCACCAGTCACATCCACAGCTGGGCGTTGTTTTTGCTTTGGCTCCATCTCTTTCTGGAGTTATTTCTCCACTCTTCTCCAGTAGCATATTGGGCACCTATTGACCTGGGGAGTTCATCTTTCAGTGTCCCATCATTTTGCCTTTCATACTTTCATGGAGTTCTCAAGGAAAGAATACCGAAGTGGTTTGCCATTCCCTTCTCCAGTGAACCACATTTTGTCAGAACTGTCCACCAACACCCGTCCATCTTGGGTGTGTGCGCACGGCATGCATGCTTAGTCTCTCGGTAATGTCTGACTCTTTATGACCCCATGAACTGTAACCTGCCAGACTCTTATGTCCATGGGATTCTCCAGGCAAGAGTACTGGAGTGGGTAGCCATTCCCTTGTCCAGTATAATTCCCAAAGTGTTTAGTCCATCATTTGTCTGCAGATGTGGAATAATAATGTAAAATAAGGGCACCCTATGCTTTCTCACTGTAGAGCCCACATTCTTCATGTTGGGCTACCTCCTGTGGAAATAAAAAAGATGCAGAGTTTTTTGATTCCTATTGTGTCATAATCAACTACATAGGGTCCAAGAGCATCATGTTTTAAACTGATTGCTGAGGAGCCCTAGATATTCAGAAGGCAGCAGCATAAATTATCTACCTATAAGTGATGTCTTTTCATGCGAGACATGATAACATCATTTCAGAAAATGGTTCTAATGACCTCTTACTTGTTGGATATCCAAGAATTATCTGCATGAAGGCATTGACAAGATAGATATTGTGGCCTGATGTTGATTCTCACATTACACATAATAAACACATGTGACACAGGATGGGATAACTAACAAAATATTTTAGAGTTGCCTAATTTTAATGAAGACTGATAACAGAAATTTGTTTATAAAAATTCTAGTCTCAATCAATTTTTATCTCAATGTCAGATTCCACCACAAAATCTTCAGTTCTGTGGTGGTTTTAAATGCAATGCTTATGTTGCATATACGCATATGTATGTTGCATATATTGCTTAATTTTCATGACAGAGAAGATTGTATACAAATACCTTATCATCTTTCATCACTTCAAGTCATGAGGGAAAGGTGAAAAATTTTGTTGGCAACCAAAGATGTCCAAGAGCAGATCATAGAAAGAAATTAATCTTTTACTTCAGCCATGAAATTAAAAGACGCTTGCTTCTTGGAAGGAAAGTTATGACCAACCTAGGTAGCTTATTCAAAAGCAGAGGCATTACTTTGCCAACATAGGTCTGTCTAGTCAAGGTTACAGTTTTTCCAGTGGTCATGTATGGATGTGAGAGTTGGACTGTGAGGAAAGCTGAGCACCAAAGAATTGATGCTTTGAACTGTGGTGTTGGAGAAGACTCTTGAGAGTCCCTTGGACTGCAAGGAAATTCAACCAGTCCATTCTAAAGGAGATCAGTCCTGTGTGTTCTTTGGAAGGAATGATGCTAAAGCTGAAACTCCAGTACTTTGGCCACCTCATGCGAAGGGTTGACTCATTGGAAAAGACTCTGATGCTGGGAGGGATTGGGGGCAGAAGGAGAAGGGGATGACAGAGGATGAGATGGCTGGATGGCATCACCAACTTGATGGACGTGAGTTTGAGTGAACTCCGGGTGTTGGTGATGGACAGGGAGGCCTGGCGTGCTGTAGTTCATGGGGTCACAAAGAGTCGGACACAACTGCGCAACTGAACTGAACTTCTTTTTTTCTTTGCTTCTTTACTCTTTCTTTGCTTCCTTTCTTCCCCTTTTCTTTCCATCACTTTTTATTTAAATATTCACTGAGGTTTCATTCAAACATTCAATTTTTTTTTACTCTATACTCTGTGTGCTGAGAATACAAAGATAGAAAGGAACATTGCATTGCTTTCAAGAGGATTGTACAAAGCATGATTTGAATACAGGGGATATGCTAGATTATGCCTGGAGTAGTAAGGACAGTCTAGTTGAAGGTAATTCCTTCTGGTAGTCAAGAATTGGGCTTCCATGAATCGGGCTTCCTGGGTGGCTCAGCAGTAAAGAATCTGCCTGCGATACAAAAGATGCAGGAGGTGCTGCAGGTTCGATCCCTGGTTCGGGGAGACCCCCTGGAGGAGGGATTGGCAACCCAATCCAGTGTTCTTGCCTTGAAGAATCCCATAGGCAGAGGAGCCTGGCAGCGTATAGTCCATAGTGTTGCACAGAGATGGACATGACTGAAGTAGCTGAGTATGCACAAGTCAAGAATTGTCAATAATTGTCAACACAGTCAAGAATTACCTGAAACCTAGATTAGTACAAGTTAACATGCAGGTAAGTAGAGGTAGATTGTTTCAGCATAAAGAGAGAGGTGGTCTATGAACAGCACAGAGTCATGAAGAGCATGTTTTCAGGTAATTGCTAAGAAATCACATCTACTCCTTGGTAATAATACTATCAGGGTGAACTTTATGTATCAAGTTGGCTAGGCTATGAGGTCTAGTTTGTTGGTCAAACTCTAGTCTAGATTTTGTTGTGAAGATGTGTAAGTATGATTATCCTCATCCCTAATGTGGATGGGTCCCACCCAATCAGTTGAGGTGAGGAGCAAAATCTGAGGAAAAAACTGAGGTTTCCTAGGGAAGATTGAAGGTTGGAAATTTTGCCTCAAGACTCTAACATACTAATCCTGCCTAGATTTAGCCCTACAGACTACCTACCTTGCTGATCTGTCCTACAAATATCAGTTTTTCCAGTCTCTAAGATCTCATGAGTCAGTTCCTTCAAATTTCAATCTTAATCTCTTTCTGTCTTTCTCTCCTTCACTCCTACTGTTCTGGTCCTCTGCAAAATGATTACCTCTACAAATACTAAAACACAGCATCATCTGTGCTATGAAAATTTCCATGGCTCATTCTATTTACTCCTTATTATAACTGTGTAAGTGAGGTAGACAGAAAGTGAGACAAGCCTAAGGCCAGTCAGTTGGAGATGGAGCTGTGATTTGTACACAGTCACAAAGGTTTTGTATGACTCCAAGGCTTTCACTTTTAGTTACTACACAGCTTCTTTGGAATTATAACTTGGCAGGGGGCAGTGGGGGTCGTCTAATAGATAATATTCAAAAGAGGGGTAATATACTTAGTATGAGAAAGAGCAATCTTCTTACAAAATGGAAGAGAAATTAGAGGTGACCAAGAAAGTTTTTTTAAAAATCATGAGTTAGTCTTGTTGCTAAAACTGTCCAAAGCCTAGTTCAGTTCAGTCACCCAATCATGTCTGACTCCTCGTGACCCCATGGACTGCAGGACACCAGGCCTCCCTATCTATCACCAACTCCCAGAGTTTACTCAAACTCATGTCCATCAAGTCAGTGATGCCATCCAACCATCTCATCCTGTCATCCCCTTCTCCTCCCTCTTTCAATCTTTCCCAGCATCAGGGTCTTTTCAAATGAGTCAGTTCTTTGATCAGGTGGCCAAAATATTGGACCTTCAGCTTCAGCATCAGTCCTTCCAATGAATATTCAGGACTGATTTCCTTTAGGATTGACTGGTTTGATCTCCCTGCAGTCCAAGGGACTCTCAAGAGTCTTCTCCAACACCACAGTCCAAAAGCATCAATTCTTTGGGACTCAGCTTTCTTTATGGTCCAACTTTCACATCCATGTATGACTACTGGAAAAACCATAGCTTTGACTAGACAGACCTTTTTTGGCAAAGTATTGTCTCTGGTTTTTGATATGCTGTCTAGGTTGATCATAACTTTTCTTCCAAGGAGCAAGCATCTTTTAATTTCATGGCTGCAATCACCATCTGCCGTGATTTTGGAGCCAAATAAATAAAGTCTGTTACTGTTTCCATTGTTTCCCCTTCTATTTGCCATGAAGTGATGGGATGGGATGCCATGATCTTAGTTTTATGAATGTTGAGTTTTAAGCCAACTTTTTCACTCTCCTCTTTCACTTTCATCAAGAGGCTCTAATTTTCCTTCACTTTCTGCCATATGGGTGGTGTCATCTGCATATCTGAGTTTATTGATGTTTTTCCCAGCAATATTGATTCCAGTTTGTGCTTCATCCAGTCTGGCATTTCGCATGACATAACCTGTATATAAGTTAAATAAGCAGTGTGACAATATATGGCCTTGACAACATACAGCTTTCCAAAGCTAAGTGATCCTATCTGACACCTCTGTCATTTCATGACCCAGTGACTTCTCAGCATAGCTAGAATGCTTATCCTCTCAAATCATTTGACCTGAATGTTGGTTACATTTAAATCCCGTTTCTTTTTCTTCAATTTCTTCATACTAAAAAATAATATAAAGGAATCCATTCCTTATTTAATTGTTAAAACTTTTGTTAAACAACATAAAAGAAAATTGTAAAAGTAGAGACTCAGAACAATATGGTAGAAGAGAAAGTGGGATATAGGAAATAAAATGAAAAGAAGAACAAAAAGGGTTAAGAATTATTGATACATCCAGCAAAACAATTGCAGCCAGAGGTCTAAGAGATGAAATAATTAAAATAACAAAACAAGCTAAAGTTCAAAGTGATATGAGTAGTCCACCAATGTGTGATTTCAGATAGAGCTGATAAAAACCTAAAAACCACCTAAATTAAAAGGGGATAATAAATCAGCACTAGCAATTAAAAAACAGGTAATAGGATGTTTCAAGTGAAAGGAGATGTAATATCTAGAAAATCTCATCTACTTTTCTTTTTTTGAAGTATAGTTGATTTACAATGCTATATTAGTTTCAAGTGTACAGCGAAGTGATCCATTTATATATATTCTTTTTCAGATTTTTCTTATAGTTTATTATAAAATGTTGAGTGTATCTCCTTATGCTGTATAGCAAGCCCTTGTTGGTTATCTATCTTATATGTAGTAATCTGTATCTATTAAACCCCAACTTTTAATTTATCCTTCCTCACACCTTTCCCCTTAGGTAACCATAAGTTTGTTTTTTATGATGGTGGGTCTTATATACAAGTTCATTTGTATTATGTTTTTCAGATTCCAAATAAAGGCGATAGTATATGATTTGGTTTGTCTGACTTACTTCACTTAGTATGGTAATCTCTGGTTCCATCCATGTTGTTGAAAGCAGCTTTATTTCATTCTTTTCATGGCTGAGTAATATTCCATTGTGTATATATATGTGTGTGTGTGTGTGTGTGTGTGTGTACATATCTTCTTTGTCTAGTCATCTGTTGGGGACATTTAGGTTGCTTCTTTGTCTTGTTTATTATAAATAATGCTTCAGTGAACATTGGAGTGCATATTTATTTTTGAATTATGTTTTTTTCCAAGTATATGGCCTGTAATGGAATTGAATTGAATGGAAATGAATCATATGGTAGATCTGTTTTTAGTTTTTTTTAAGGAAACACCATACTATCCTGGGCTTCCCTGGTGGCTCAGAAGTTAAAGAATCTGCCTGTGCAGGAGACCTGGGTTCAATCCCTGTGTTGGGAAGATCCCCTGGAGGAGGGCATGGCAACCCACTCCAGTATTCCTGCCTGGAGAATCTCCATGAACAGAAAAGCCTGATAGGCTAAACTCCATGGAGTCACAAAGAGTTGGACATGACTGAGTGACTAAGCACACCATACTATTCTCTATAGTAGCTCTATCAATTTATACTCCCACTAATGGTATCGGAAGGTTCCCTTTTCTCCAAACCCTCTCCAGCATTTGTTACTTGTAGACTTTTTGATGATGCCCAGTCTAAATGGTATGAGATAATACCTCATTGTAGTTTTGAGTTGCATTTCTCTAATAATTAGTGATATCGAGCATCTTTTCATGTGCCTTTTGGCCATCTGTCTTCTTTGGAAAAATGTCTGTCTAGATTTTCTGCCCATTTTTTGATTTGTTTGTTTTTATATTGAACTCTATGAGCTATTTGTATGTTTTGGAGATTAATGCCTTGTAGATTGAATCTTGAAGGTTGTCTTTTCAATTGTTTATGGTTTCCTTTGCTGTGAAAAAGCTTTTAAGTTTAACTAGTCCCATTTGTTTATTTTTGGTTTTATTTCCATTATTCTAGGAGGTGGTTCTAAACAGATATTGCTGTGATTTATGCCCAAGTGTGTTCTGCCTATTTTTGCCTCTAGGAGTTTTATAATATCCAGTCTTTTTAAAATTAATTTTTATTGGCAGATAGTTGATTTACCATGTTGTATTAGTTTCTGCTGTGTCCAGTATATTCAGGTCTTTAAACTGTTCTTCAGACATCAGAAGGACTATGAAGAGATCAGATCCTTTTTCTCTGCTTATTAAGTGTAACCTATTCTCTGCTCAAAGAATAACTCTTCTTTGAAGACTGGCAGCTGTTGCAAGACCACTGCAGTGTTTTTCTCCTCTGAGTCCTTCTAACACTTATTATCTGCACTCCTAATTTAATCTGTGTAACGTACTGATTTATATAATTAAGTTGACCTGCATATATGATTTTATAAAATATATAATTTTATTGCCAATTTCCTGGGTTTTGGTTCTTTCCCAACACTCGCCCCCAACCCAACTTAGTATTTTGTGTATATAGGTGCTCAGTACCTTGTGTTGGTTCATATTGAAGATATTTCCAAGATCATTTTCTCTAGTGAGAAGACATTATATATTTTTGTTTCTATTTAATATGTATTAATTTAATTTCTTTAATAAATTAATCTATTTTATTTATATTAGTATAAATTTATAACTGATTTTATTTAAATATAAATTGCTCCAATTATAATTTCAAAGGCACCAAACCCACCCAATTAAAATTAAATAGAGCTCTTATTTACCTGTTATGGAAAAAAATGTGTTAAATTAAACTGGTGTGTCGAATAGGTTTCTTCTAAAATTTAATAGTCTTGAGAATTATGGAGTATCTACCTTTCATTTTTGTCACATTTCAATTCACTTGTATGACAGTAATTTTGTTAAATTTTTTTACTAAACAATCAGCTCAATGCATTTTATAGTTTCTTTTTCTAGAAGTCTAACTCTAAAATAGAGTGTTATCCATGTGAAAGAGGGTGTGTTTCTAAATGAAGTGTCATTAAAAGCGGCAGGAAGGAGAGCATTTATGCACCATGTCTTAAACCACCCTTCCTTCATTTGTACTGCTGTTGAAGTATATTTCTTAAGCCCTTGATGTGACTATATCAGCAAAATATAATAAATTAACATGAGTAATCCTCGACTTTTATTATACTGTATCTTTTCACATGAAAAGCATATAAGTAGGCATGAAATACCATGAATTTTCTACCCCTAACTGCATTATATAAAGAGTTGTCCTAGGCATATGAAGTGCTTTTAATCTGAATGAACTTCATTAGCTTTGGATTTAGTTGTGCATTCAGGGTACAAGTTGAAAGGCCTACCTGTTTGTTCAGGCTTTTCTTGGAGTTTGCATGAGCAACATGGAAGGGATAGAGTGAGATGGGATGGAGGCAGCTTAAGAAATAATATAAGAAAAAATGCTTCTGAACACTCAGGGAGATCTACTGAACACACGATACATTTCATCTAGAACTGATAGGGAATGTCTTCTGGGAGCTTCTAGTCAGGCCATCAGGGAGTTTTTATTACCTCTGGACCATGAGGAGCCCCAGACCAGACAGGATGTGTGGGAGCATGGCGGGTGCAGAAAGGACGAGAACGTGGTCCCAACCATCACAATCAGAAACAGCTGTTTTTCAAAGTGCTTATTCTGCTCCCAGTGTGATCTAACTGTTGTCCACACCTTATTTCACTTCACAACAACCCTATGAAGTAGAAATGGTGTTTTTTTTTTTTTTCCCCCGTCATTGTACAGATGCCCTACAAAGGTCAGAGAAGTTAAATAAGACGACACAGTTCAGGACAAGCAGAGTTGAGATTGGAAGCCAGACTGTCTGGCTCCACAGACACTCTTAGGCACTCTGGTATGCAGAGTGCACAAAATAAATAAATGATAACAAAGATAAGACTCTGTGTTTAAAAAGTTTACATTTTATTGAGGTTTGGCTATTATCTAAAAGCAGAATAATGTAGTACTACTAATGTACTACTTGAGAATTGCTCATAAGTAAAATAAAGGGAAATTAAAAGACAAAAGACATAAAAAGATAAAAATGAGAGGATACTGTCCACACGAGAGACAACAACTCTTCTACTCCACACATGGCCCTGAGGTGTCCCTTAAAAGTAAGGCCATGGTAGGCCACGTACAGGTGTTATGTGGGTGGGGTGCGGCAATTCCTGCTCTCAAAGATTTCCTAATTAGTAGTGGGTTATTTATGTCAATAAATGAATATATCACAAAACAGTAAGTACTGAGATATGGGAATCAAAGCACAAAGCAGGAAGAGTTTTACTAATGTGGTATTCAGGAAGGACTTCCTGGAGGAGGTGGTGATAATCATGGAGGTGGTAGCCTGTCACTACAATGAAGGGAGGAGGGGGACTGCCTAATAGTGAACTCAATTTAATGAACTTAATACAGTCCAGTCAAGATGACTTGAAGGGTGCTATCATGGGACTGAGGGAGAAAAATCCTGCAACGGGGTAGAGCCAAGCTGCGAAGGAGCTGTCCTACCTTAGTCGGGCATGGGCTTTTTTAACTGGAAACTCTGGTCCTTACCTGTGGTTTTCCTCTCAGGGAGCTGCTTGCTCAGAGAAGTGCTGTTGGAAGATTCCTCTTACAGAGAACCAGGAAAGGAGGGGAGCTGGCCCCCCTTGTCTGTCTCTAGCCAGACGAGGGGGACCAGCTCACACAAGAACATATTGGTTTAAATGAGAAACGGCAAAAATGGCCTGAACTTAAGAAATGATAATGTCAGTGTAAAATAATGGACTCAAAAGTTAACTAGCACAGCGTGCCTTTTTCACAGGGGATAAACACAGACACTTCTATACTGGCCCAATTGAACAAGGGGAAACGTTCTCCCCTTACACCCGAGAGCTGGTTGACTTTGAGCAATGTAGCATTGTGTCCACCTTACTAAAAATGTACCAACTGATGAAATAAGCGAAGAAGCTGCATCACTGTTTTTCAAATATTTTGTTAAAGAACAGATCAGAACCAAGCACATTTTGGCATGTCAGTGTGCAACACTGGTATTTCCAGTACATTTAAATATTTCTGTTATTTTCAGAAAAGGTGATATCCTTTAAATAAAATAATGAGCTTATTAGCCCACTGTTATTAAGATATGTATAAACTTTGACAGTTTTTTGTGATGATTAACTGAGTTATATGTAGTATGTGTAGTATTGTCTGGCATATAGTAAGTGCTAGAAAAGTATGAGCTATTATTATCACTCTCATTTTTGTTATTAGTAGCAGGGTCTGTGTCCCTGGGCTGGGGTGTTTGTTCTGATTTGACGCTGCTCCTGTGATCAACTACAGATGTTTGCAAGGTGGCTGGCCAGGAGTGTGGATACAGTGATTACTGTTTATCATGAAGCTAAATAGAATCCATCTACCAAGAGTGAGTTAACCATCTTCATAGTACAGAAATGAACAAGCTTGTTTAACAAGTTTATTTTCACAGGTAAACATTTGCAAAACTGAATATGATTTTAATTAGAAAAAAACAACAGGGTGAGACTAGGCAGCACTGTGATCCACAGTGGAAGCAGACCCTGCTGTCTTCAAGCCAGTGGGTGTTATTCTTGCAGGAGAACCCCAGGATCGTGCCCTTAATTAGCTAATTATTTAGAAATTAGAAAGGAATCACTTAACAAGGAACACACACACACCATACAAATGACATGAGTGGTGAGTAAATTTACTTTCAAGAATTAACGAAGAGTGTCAGTGAGCTACATATGGTATTCATGTGTAATTAAAAACAAATTACAGTGTAGAGAAACATTGTACATGTTAGCAAATTAATCTTCTAAACCAAACAAAAATAATCTCCCCAAATTTTTGATAGAAAACATACGTATTTTCTGCATGAAATACAGAAATGATTTCTCTCTGACTCAGTGTTTGTTTAAAAGAATCAACAAGATGGCAGCAGGATATGGGGGCTATTTCAGTGACTCTGTGGTTAACAATGAGGCCTTGGACAACAACAGAAAACAATTCCCTTCCCATTTGTTTTGGCAGTTTTTCCTTCTGCTAATTAAACTTGGTAAAAATAATCTATCATGAATAGTGTTCCTGCCATTTTTTTGAGATTTCTGTACAATAATAAATATGACATTCCAGACATATAACAAAAACAGAATCGCTTAGATTTATGAAGTACTCTCCCAAGTTTCCTTGCAAAAGAGAAAAAATCCTGAACCCAGTGGGTTAGGCCCTCGTATTAAAACAATCGCAGTTTATGCTCTGTGAAACTCATGATAAACCTCAATGAACGATGAAGTATAGCAAAACTGACTGTTAAAGAATAAGTAGGAATATAACTGAGTAACAAGGAAGGATAACACTCCAGAGAAAAACAGAACAGATCACCAGATCATCTATGCGATACTAAGTGAATCTGTTTGAACCTCATTTTAGTAATTTTGATGTCTTCAGTACTATCATGCACTTATTTGTTTGCTGGCTTAGCTAGGCACTGATTTCATAATCTTTACTGCTTCTCTCTTCCCAAAAGTAATCAAGGTAACCTGTAGAGTTATAAAAAAAGAAAATATAAAAATAGGATAAAGTTGATAGAATAGGAAGAATCAGCATAAGTGCTATAAGATAAACCCAAGTGTAAAATTAATGCCCCAATACTAAATATAATTTCTCATAGGCTCTGTTAGACATTGGCTATGTATTTGTATCTGAGTATCCTAGGAATCAACCCAAAGAGAGGAGCCCTGTCAATTACTTACTGCATAATTTTTAAAAATGAAAATAGGCACAATACATCATTGAAGGCAGATGAAATTTCTGTCCTAGGTGTTCATGTACAGGAAGAACTCATGTAGAGTTCACGAGTTCTTAAGACAGAGACAATGAACCAAGGTATGAAAGCAGCCAGTCAGTGCTTACTACGTGCTACCAACACCTTTATAATAAATCTAAAGTCCGGTTTTCTATGACTTTCTTAAAAGCTTCAATGTGGCTTGCTCAAATAAGTCTAATTTAGTTTAGTTGCACAGTCATGTCCGACTTTTTGCAACCCCAGGGACAGGAGCATGCCGGGCTTCCCTGTCCATCACTAACCCAGAGAAGTCAGTGATACTATCCAAACATCTCATCCTCTGCCGTCCCCTTCTCCTCCTGCCTTCAATCTTTCCCAGCATCAGGGTCTTTTCCAATGAGTCAGTTCTTCCCATCAGTGGCCAAAGTATGGAGTTTCAGCTTCAACATCTGTCCTTCCAATGAATATTCAGGACTGATTTCCTTTAGGATTGACTGATTGGATCTCCTTGCAGTCCAAGGAACTCTCAACAGTCTTCTCCAACACCACAGTTTAAAAGCATCAATTCTGCACTCAGCTTTCTTGATAGTTCAACTCTCACTTCCATACATGACTACTGGAAAAACCATAGCTTTGACTAGATGGACCTTTGTTGGCAAAGTAATGTCTCTGCTTTGTAATATGCTCTCTAGGTTGGTCAAAGTTTTTCTTCCAAAGAGCCTCTTTTAATTTCATGGCTGCAGTCACCATCTGCAGTGATTTTGGAGCCCAAGAAATAGTCTCTCACTGTTTCCATTGTTTTGCTATTTAATGCCACGAAGTAATGGGATGGGATGCCATGATCTTAGTTTTCTGAATGTTGAGTTTTAAGCCAACTGCTTCACTTTTCTCTTCCACTTTCATCAAGAGGCTCTTTAGTTCTTCTTTGCTTTCTTGCATAAGGGCAGTGTCATCTGTGTATCTGAGATTATTGATGTTTCTTCCTGCAATCTTGATTCTAGCTTGTGTTTCATCCAGCTTGTGTGAAATACCAACCTGGCATTTCACATGATGTATTCTGCATTTAAGTTAAATAAGCAGGGTGACAATGTACAGCCTTGATTTACTCCTTCCCCTATTTGGAACCAGTCTGTTGTTCAGTGTCCAGTTCTAACTGTTGCTTCTTGACCAGCGTACAGATTTCTCAGGAGGCAGGTCAGGTGGTCTGGTATTCCTATCTGTTGAAGAATTTCCACAGTTTGTGGTGATCCACACAGTCAAAGGCTTTGGCATAGTCAATAAAGCAGAAGTACGTTTTTTTGGAACTCTCTTGCTTTTTCGATGATCCAATGGATGTTGGCAATTTGATATCTGGTTCCTCTGCCTTTTCTAAATCCAACTTGAAATCTGGAGGCTCATGGTTCACATACTGTTGAAGCCTGGCTTGGAGAATTTTGAGAATTACTTTGCTAAGATGTAAGATGAGTACAGTTGTGCGGTAGTTTGAACATTCGTTGGCATTGCCTTTCTTTGGGATTGAAATGAAAACTGACCTTTTCCAATCCTGTGGCCACTGCTGTATTTTCCAAATTTGTTGGCATATTGAGTATAGCACTTTAACAGCATCAACTTTTAGGACTTGAAATAACTCAGCTGGAATTCCATCACCTCCACTAGCTTTGTTAGTGATACTTCCTTAAGTCCTTTTGACTTTGCATTCCAGGATATCTGGCTCTAGATGAGTGATCACACCATCGTAGTTATCTGCATCATGAAGGTCTTTTTTGTATAGTTCTTCTGTGTATTCTTCCCACTGCTTCTTAAGTTCTTCTGCTTCTGCTAGGTCTATACCATTTCTGTTCTTTATTGTGCCCATCTTTGTATGAAATGTTCCCTTGGTATCACTAATTCTCTTGAAGAGATTGCTAGTCTTTCCCATTCTATTGTTTTCCTCTATTTCTTTGCATTAATCACTGGAGAAGGTTTTCTTATCTCTCTGTGTTATTCTTTGGAACTCTGCATTCAGTTGATTATATCTTGCCTATTCTCCTTTGTCTTTAGCTTCTCTTTTCTCCCCTATTTGTAAGGCCTCCTCAGACAACTTTATGCAGTTCTTTTTCTTAGGGATGATCCTGATCACTGCCTCCTGTACAATGTCACAAACCTCTGTCATGGTTCTTCAGGCATTCTGTCAGACCTAATCCCTTGAATCTGTTTGTCACTACTACTGTATAATCATAAGGGATTTGATTTAGATCATACCTGATCCCACCAAAAAAAGACAGCCCACGCTCAAGCGCAAAGAAGAAGCCCCAGCAAGACGGTAGGAGGGGCAAAATTGCATTTAGAATCAAACCTCATACCCACCAGAGATGCTCAGAGGGCTCAAACAAAACTTTATGCACACCAGGAGACCCCACAGAGACTGAAGTAGATCTCTCTTTGAGTGTTTGAGTGTCTCCTGCAGAGGTATGATTCAGCAGTGGCCTGCCACAGGGGCAGGGGCTCACAAATCTAAATATCAGTCAATATAATCTGGTTTAGCTTTCTATGACCTAGATTATTCCAAGGACATCACTTGGGTTTATGAAAGAAAAAAATACTTCATTGGCTTGAGAAGTGTGGACCCTAGACTAGCAGCACCACCATCACCTGGAAACTTATTAGGAACTCAAATTCTTGTGTTCCACCACAGGCTTTCTGAGTCAGAAACTCTGAGAGTGAGACCCAGAAATTAATTTATTAAATTGCACGTTGGAAAAAAGATAACAAGGTGAATTTATAGTTTAAAAATGGAAATAAAACGTATTTACACAACATAAACCTCTTAGTGTGTCTGGAGTATATATTACGAAATGAATGACTTGGTCAAAGGAAACTGAATGAACAGAGGAAAGAATTCATGAATTTAGAGTGTATTTTGGTAAAGGGTTGTTATTTTAGGAAATCTTAAGTACTTAGTAGAGAAGGTGAGGAATGGAGTGATTAAAGGGGTGAGGGGGACTGATTAGGTTACTCATAACAAAAATATGTGATCCAGGGATAATGGGCTCTGCTTTTATTACTCTATGCAACAAAAATATCCAATGCCAAAAGATATATTTTAAATATTACATCTGCACAACCACAGCAGAGTCAGCATCATTGAAATATTGTAGAGTACTTCATCAGATAGAGTGTGTTGATTTGGGGTTCCAGATGTTCAAAGGGATGCAAAGACCAGTCACAGAATTTTAGATGCATTGCATTGCTTGGTAAAATATATTTGTATATATATATTTTTATATATTTTTATATATATATATATTTAATTATATAGTATATGAATATATTGAATTTAAACTACAAAATTCAAGCATAAATGTTATGGACTGAACTGCATACCTCTAAAATTTATTGAAGCCCTGAACTCCAAATATGATGATACTTAGAAGTGAGAATCTTTTGGCGGTAATTAGATTTAGATGAGGTCATGAGGATGGGATCCTTAGGATGGGATTAGTACCTTTATGAGAAGAAACACAGAGAGCTTGCACATGCCCCCTTCCTCCTTCACTCTCCCTCCCTCCCTCTCTTTCTCACTCCCTCGCTCTTTTCTCTCTTTATCTTCCCCTGTCCCCTTCCCCATCATATGGGGAAACAGTGAAAAGACAGTCATCTACAAGCCAGGAAGAGCTCTCACCAGAAACCTCTGTCATGTTGACCTTGGACTTCTAGCCTGCAGAACTGTGAGATCATAAATGCCTTTTTTTTAAGCAGATTATTTTATTATGGCAGCCCTGTTATGGTCTTCCCTGATGGCTCAGTGGTAGTGAATCTGCCTGCCAGTGCAGGAGTCCCAGGCTTGATCCCTGGGTTGGGAAGATCTCCTGGAGAAGAAAATGGCAACCCACTCCAGTATTCTTGCCTGGGAAATCCTATGGACAGAGGAGTCTGGTGGTTTGCAGTTCATGGGGTCACAAAAGAGTTGGACACGACTTAACCTCTAAACAAGTCATAGCTCTAGCTAAGACAGTAAGTTTGAAACAACTTTTTAGTCCTTTAGAATTTAGAAAGAATTTTTAGTTCTTTAGTGATTCATGACAATCTCCAAATTACTAGTTTCTGGTAATTCATTATTGGAAGTTCTGTTTCAGACAATAATACTAAAAGTTCTGCAAGTTTTTTTTTTCTTATTATGTAAAATGTAACATTTGATTCACAGGTCAAATTTGACCCCCAGATGACGGGTTGCCAATCCCTGCTATGTAACGTTGAAACCTAATGATCATATAATAAATACATTGTTTTTATAAAACTCAAAAGCAAATGAACCTAAGTAACATAATTTGTTGTGATAAAACTATTTTTAAAATAATTAGTAAGATAAACACAAAATTCAGTATAATAGTTACTTCTGGGGGAGGAAGAAGAAACACAGAAGTAGATGAAACACTATTAATAATATTCCAGCTCTTAAGTTGGGTGGTAGAATCAAGGGGATCATGATTATAATTATGTTTAATATTTTTTTGTTTCAAATTTTAAACAATCAAAAAATATCAGTGCATCCCTGGATGATTTTATTTTATAGAAGTTAATCTGTTTTTAGTAGTTAGGTCAATGACTCTCCTTGACATGATATTTTTTTACCATTGAAGGACCAGTAGTGAATGAAGACTTTCAGGGGAAATAAATGAATAAATTAATTCAGACAGACTTACATAGGCAATTATGAATTTCTTTCACATATATAAATGTTCTATATATACATATTGCCATAAAAATTTTAAATTTGAAATACAGGATAAAGTAATCTATTTCCTGAAGTTTAAAACATTTCATAACATTATGTTTATATGATTCATAGACAAAGGCTCAATGGTTATATTGTATAGCAGGAATAGTTATAATGTCTGTCAACTGTATGTATATGTTTTCTAAATATACACATTACGTAAAGAAATTATAAAACCTCAAAACTATAGTTCACCTAAAATAAATATGCCATTGTATACAGGGTGTTGGCCTAGTGCTAAGTAATTATGGGAAATAACGTGAATGTGATCTTTAAGTTATACAGGCTTATATCAGATTTCTGCAAAAAAACATATAACATTCCTCTTTCTAAGGGTCTGCAGGGGAAACACAGAATATTAATTTCGTGGAGTTCCATTCCAGTATTTCTGTAAGAATTATATGTCTGGATAAGGCAGCCACTACATACTAGCACTAATATAGTGGAAAACATTCCATGAATTGAACAAGAATATTTCCATCCAAAAAGTGCCAAATAACAGGTCATCTCAAGTGAATAGAGAAAGGTATAATTATGGGTGCATTTAATACCTGTAATGAATTCAACTTTGAAAGCTTTCCATTGTTTATATGTCATATACTGGTTATAAATAAAATTTTAAAAGGTATAGCACAGAGAGAGCATTAAAACTTCAAAGATTTTATACACACACACACACACACACACACACACACACACACACACACACTGTATTTGTTACGTTGCAATGAAATTCTATATTATTCAGTTACACTGAATCTCAACTGCCAAGAAAAATATATTTGTCCAATTTGAAACTACAGATTTTTATTCTTTTCTCTTCAGATTATTTAGGTTTAAGCTAACACTTATAAATATCAAAGCCTGATGAATGATCAGACGAAGACTTAGAAAAATATTCACATATTATACATTAAAATATGAGGGTTTGGAGAAAAAATCAACACTGTATAATAAATTGAGGTGATAAAAAGTTTTCATGGAAAAAGTGAAGGAATTCTATTAATGCTATTCAGATAAACTGAACATTTCATGAGCAATGTTTTAACTTTAAAAAAAATGTAAAAATAAACTTTGGAGCAGCGTTGTAGATCCCGAAAGATGAATTTTTTAAAGTTTAAGTGCGAGTGGTATTTAAGAGTTGGAATGAAAGTGGAGGAGATGTCTTTCAAGTTATGATAATGATCTCTGTAATAGACCCTGAATTTTCAACCATCTTAATGGATTTGCCTATTATTGATTATGTTGGTCATTGCCAAGAATATCAAAGTAAATAGACTTTTTATGTATTTATTCACCACTCACTAAAAAGCAGATCTAACAACAACATATTAACTGTTCAGAATGTATTTGTCCCAGAAGAAAAGATAAGTCATATAATCTTGAGAATCATACTGTCTATTGAAAGGATGTTTTTAAATCTTAATTGGCTTTCATTTTAGTAATAAACACAGAACTATGATTTCTGTTAGAAACGCTTCTATGTTGAAATATTGTTTTACCTCCTTAATAACTAGATTTAATTTTCCCTACCTGTTATGACCAAGATCACCAAAATGGCACTTCATTTGTCATTGTTGCTGTTGTTCAGTCACCCAGTCATGTCCAACTTTGCAACCCCATGGACTGCAACACGCCAGGCCTCCCTGTCCCTCACCATCTCCTGAGATTTGCCCAAGTCTATGTACATTGCATCGGTGATGCCATCCCGCCATCTCATCCTCTGATGCTCTCTTCTCCTTTTGCCTTCAATCTTTCCCAGCATCAGGGAATTTTCCAATGAATCGGCTGTTCCCATCAGGTGACCAAAATGCTTCAGCTTCAGCATCAGTCCTTCCAGTGAGTATTCAGGGTTTATTTACCTTAGGATTGACTGATATGATCTCTTTGCAGTCCAAGGGACTCTGAAGAGTTTTCTCCAATACCACAGTTCAAAAGCATCAATTCTTCGGCCCTCAGCTTTCTTTATAGTTCAACTCTCACATCCGTACATGACTCCTGGAAAAATCATAGCTTTGACCAGACAGACCTTTGTTGGCAAAGTAATATCTCTGCTTTGTAATAGGCTGTATAAGTTGGTCATAACTTTCCTTCCAAGGAGCAAGTGTCTTTTAATTTCATGGCCGAAGCCACCATCTGCAGTGATTTTGGAGCCCAAAAAAATAGTCTCTCACTGTTTCCAATTTTTCACAATCTATTTGCCATGTAATGGGACCGGATGCCATGATCTTAGTTTTCCTAATCCTGTGGTTTAAGTGAATTTTTTCGCTCTCCTGTTTCGCTTTCATCAAGAGGCTCTTTAGTTCTTCTTCACTTTCTGCTCTAAGGGTGGTGTCATCTATGTATCTGAGGTTATTGATGTTTCTCCCAGCAATCTTGATTTCAGCTTGTGCTTCATCCAGCCTGGCATTTTGTGTGATGTACTCTGCATATAACTTAAATAAGCAGGGTGACAATATACAGCCTTGACATACTCCTTTCTCAATTTGGAACCAGTCCATTGTTCCATGTCCAGTTCTAAATGTTGCTTCTTGACCTTCATACAGGTTTCTCAGGTGGCAGGTTAGGTGGTCGGTTATTCCCATCTCAAAGAATTTTTCACAGCTTGTTGTGATCCACACAGTCAAAGGCTTTGACATAGTCAATAAAGCAGAAGTTCATATATTTCTGGAACTCTCTTGCTTTTTCAATGATCCAGTGGATGTTGGCAATTTGATATCTGGTTCCTCTGCCTTTTCTAAATCCAGCTTGAACATCTGGGTTCACAGTTCATGTACTGTTGAAGCCTGGCTTGGAGAATTTTGAGCATTATTTTGCTAGTGTGTGAGATGAATGCAATTGCATGGTAATTTGAACATTCTTTGGCATTGCCTTTCTTTGGGATTGGAATGAAAACTGATCTTTTCCAGTCCTGTGGCCACTGCTGGGTTTTCCAAATTTGCCAGCATATTGAGTGAAGCATCGTCTTTGAGAATTTAAAATAGCTCAACTGGAATTCCATCACCTCCACTAGCTTTGTTTGTAGTGATGCTTCCTAAGGCCCACTTGACTTCGCATTCCAGGATGTCTGGCTCTAGACGAGTGATCACAGCATCTTGGTAATCTGGGTCATGTCGATCTTTTTTGTTTACAGCTCTTCGTGTATTCTTGCTATCTCTTCTTAATGGTATTTGCTTCTGTTAGGTCCATACCATTTCTGTCCTTTATTGTGCTCATCTTTGCATGAAGTATTTCCTTCATATCTCTAATTTTCTTGACGATACCTCTAGTTTTTCCCATTCTATTGTTTTCCTCTATTTTTTTGCATAGATCACTGAGGATGACTTACTTATCTCTCCTTGCTATTCTTTGGAACTCTGCGTTCAAATGGGTATATCTTTCCTTTTCTCCTTTGCTTTTCACTTCTCTTCTTTTCTCAGCTATTTGTAAGGCCTCCTCGGACAACCATTTTGCCTGTTTGCAGTTCTTTTTCTTGTGGATGGTCTTGATCCCTGCCTCCTGTACAATGTTACAAACCTCTATCCATAGTTCTTCAGGCACTGTATCTATCAGATCTAATCACATGAATCTATTTGTCACTTCCACTGTATAATCCTATGGGATTTGATTTAGGTCATGCCTGGATGGTCTAGTGGTTTTCCCTACTTTCTTCAATTTAGGTCTGAATTTGGCAACAAGGAGTTCATGATCTGAGCTGCAGTCAGCTCCCAGCCTTGTTTTTGCTGACTGCATAGAGTTTCTCCATCTTTGGCTACAAAAAATATAACCAATCTAATTTTGGTATTGACCATCTGGTGGTGTCCATGTGTAGAGTCTTCTCTTACATTGTTGAAACAGGGTGTTTGCTATGACCAGTGCATTCTCTTGGCAAAACTCTGTTAGCCTTTGCCCTGCTCCCTTTTTTTTTTCACGGTCAAACTTGCCTGTTACTCCAGGTATCTCTTGACTTCCTACTTTTGCATCCCAGGCCTCTATAATGAAAAGGACATCTTTTTGGGATGTTAGTTCTAGAAAGTCTTGTAGGTCTTCATAGAATGATTCAGCTTCTTCAGCATTACTGGTCGGGTCATAGACTTGGATTAATGTTGTATTGAATGGTTTGCCTTGGAAATGAACAGAGATCATTTTGTTGCTTTTGAGATTGCACCCAAGTACTGCATTTCGGACTTCTTTGTTGACTGTGGGGGCTACTCCGTTTCTTCTAAGGGATTCTTGTCCACTGTAGTAGATATAATGGTCATCTGAGTTAAATTCACCCGTTCTATTCCACTTAGTTCACTGATTCCTAAACTATCGATGTTCACTCTTGTTATCTGCTGTTTGATCACTTCCAATTTACCCTTATTCATGGACCTAATATTCCAGGTTCCTATGCAATATTGTTCTTTACAGCATCAGGCTTTATTTCCATCACCAGTCACATCCACAGATGGTCATTGTTTTTACTTTGGCTCTGTCTCTTCACTCTTTCTGGAGTTGTTCCTCCACTGATCTCCAGTAGCATATTGGCCACCTGCTGACCTGGGGATTTCATCTTTCAGTGTCATATCTTTTTGCCTTTTCATACTGTTCATGGAGTTCTCAAGCCAAGAATACTGAAGTGGTTTGCCATTTTCTTCTCCAGTGGACCAGTTTTGTCAGAACTCTCCACTATGACCCATCTGTCTTGGGTGGCCCCTCATGGCATGGCTCATAGTTTCATTGAGTTAGACAGAGCTGTGGTCCCTGTGATCAGTTGGATTAGTTTTCTGCAATTGTGGTTTACATTCTGTTTGCCCTCTGAGGGATAAGGATGTGAGGCTTATGGAGGCTTCCTGATGGGAGAGACTGACTGTGGAAGAAACTGGGTCTTGCTCTGATGGGCGGGGCCATGCTCGGTCTTAAATCAGATTTTCTATTGATGGGTGGGGCTCTGTTCCCTCCCTGTTGTTTGACCTGAGGCCAAACTATGGTGGAGGTAATGAAGATAATGGTGACTTCCTTCAAAAGATCTTGTGCTCACACTCCCCGTACTCTGTCCTGCCAACCCTGTAGCAAGCCACTTCTGACCCATTCCTCCGCTGGAAACTCCTGGACACTCATAGGCAAGTCTGTCTACTATATTTATAGTAGACATGTCTATTTATGATATACAGTATTTTTATTTATAAAATTGATGTATGTTCAATGAAGAGAAGTTGGCAAAAGAGTAAGGTACACAAATGACTTTAATATCATCTAGATTTCCACCACAAAGACATGATCTCTGCTAATAAGTTTTCATGCCTTCATCCAGGTACAGATTCAGATACAGGTATGCATCTGGGAATGAGTCTATGTCCCTAGGTAAATAGGTACATGTGAAGGAGGCAGGAAAGGATATTTTTGCATGCATAAGAAAAAATGACCATGGATAAAAGATAGCACTTAAAGACAGCACAAATGCTGAGGAATAATATATGAACATATAGAGGTCCCAGGCATCGTGAATATAACCACATCCTAGCACCTTGCTACTCCAAAGATGGTCGACAGACCAGGAGTGTTAGCATTGTCTGGGAACTTGTCAGAAATGCAGACTCTCATCTCACCCTGTATTTATTATATCAGAATCTACATTTTAGCAATATTTCTCTGATTTTCAGTCACATTAAAGTTTGAGAAGTACTACTGTAGATGCCTCATGAGCCAGCAGATACACCAAGTAGAGAAGATGAAATCAGGTTCAACTTACCCATTAAGCACAATAGATGACGCAGTGCCTAGAACCCACAGTACTTTAAGGAGCTCATGAAATCATTTTAATTTTTTTTAAAAATAAGAATTAAAAAATAAACTTTTACATAATAGAAAATATTTTAATATATGATCTTAATATATCCAGCTTTATAAAAGTATGAGTATACAATAATATTTTTATGATTTTTGATAAGTCTAATTACCACCATCTGTCACTATACAAAGATGTTAAATTGCTAATGATTATATTTCTTACATTGTACATTTCATTACTATGACTCATTTAGTTTGTAACTAAAAGTTTGTGCCTCTTAATTTCCTTCACCTATTTTAATCATTTTTCTGTCCTTCTCCTCTCTGGCAACCACTTGTTTATTCTCTGTATCTAAGACTCTGTTTCTGGTTTGTTCTATTTGTTCATTTGTTTTGTTTTTTAAATTCCACATATAAGTGGAGTCATATAGTAATTGTCTTTTTCTGACACTCCATTTAGCATAATACCCTTTAGATCTATCTACATAGTTACAAAATGGCAAGAGTTCATTCTCTTTTAAGGCTGAGTAATATTCCATTGCTTATACATATTGCATCTTTGTTATCTGTTATCTATTGTTGGTCACTTGGGTTGCTCCCGTATCTTAACTATTGTGAATAATGCTATAGCCAACATAGGGGTGCATATGTCTTTTCAAAGTTGTGTTTTCGTTTTCTTTGGAAAAATATCCCAAAGTAGAATTGCTGGATTCATATGATTTTTTATAGAGAAAGTGACCCAGAAATGCAAAACTTCCGAGAACCCAAGAAGTCATTGTTTAGCCTTATGAATAACACAACACATTCAAAATGTAAGAAATCCTTGACATTTGCCTCAAAAGCATCTTCTATTTTATCTCTGTTGTTAATTATTTGATATGTTTTTCAGAAAGGATATAAATTGCCCTTCTTAAAGAAAGAACTTGATAAAAATAAAGATTTTTTTACATACAATTAGTATATACCTACCGATTTTAACAAATAATTCATTTTAAAGCAAAGTATTCTGCCTTAGTACATTCTGCCTTAAAATTAACATCATTTCATAGATATTTTACCATGTTAATGAACATTTGCTTTAAATAAGATTTAATGGCTACATAAAATACCTCATAAGATAAGTACCTTCAATGAATTTGTTGAGCAAATTGGTTTAGTTTCCAGTTCTTACCATCATAAATAACATTGTGATAAATAAATATCCTTGTTGTAAATTCATGATTATTTCCTTCAGAGAAATTCCCAAAGTGAAAGTATTGGTTCATTGGGTGTACACTTTAAGATTATTCTGTTAACTTTCAATTTTGATAGTTTCAAATTACAGAAAAGTTGCAGGACTCATTCAAGGAACTCTATATTTTACCTAGATTTAGCCATTTTGCCCTTTGTTCCATTGCTTTGTGCTCTGAATCTCACTCCCTCCCTCTCCCACCCCCATCCTTTACACACACACATTTTCCAGTTTGAGAGTAAGCTGATAAAATTCTGCTCCCTTACCCTTTAAATACTCCAGCCTCTTTTTCCCAAGGGCAACAAGGTTCTGCTACAGGGCCACAATAAAATTACCAAATTCGGGACTTCCCAAATGGCTCAGCAGTAAAGAATCCACCTGCAATGCAGGAGACACAGGAGACATGGGTTTGATCCCTGAGTCAGAAAGATCCCTGGAGGAGGAAATGACGACCCACTCAGGTATACTTACCTGAAGAATCCCAAGGACAAAGGAGACTGGCTGCTACAGTCTGGAGGATTGCAGAGTTGGACAGGACCAAATAAGCACACACACACTACCCAGAATCTACATTTAAATGTTATCAACTTTCCCAGCAAAGTTCTTTGGAGTTCCTCGACCCATCTACTTTCTTGCCCCAGCATACATCCAGGATTCACACTGTGTTCACTGTTATTTAGTCTCCTTTAATCTGGAGCAGTTCCTCATTGTCATTTTTTTTCTGGACATTTTTGTGGTTATTGATATTCACAGCCAAATAGCCCTCCAAATAATGTTGCTTCTACTGAGAAAAACCACATATAAGAATGTCCGTTTTTCATATATTATTAATATAAACATTAATATTGTTCATCTTTCTAATCTGAAAACCACAGTATACATTTTTTCCTTATATATTTATTTCTTATATTACAAATGAAGCTGAATATCTTTTTCATGTATGTGTAACCGTTTTTCTTCTCTTTTATCATTAATTACTTGTTTATATATTTTGCTTATTCTTCTATAGGGGGGTTTGTCTCATTTGTTTCTCTTAGTGATTTATAAATATTGCATATTTTTTATATAACAGAAATCTTAACCTTTTTCCAACAAATAACTTTTCCTTAAGTCACTTATGAGTTCAATTACTCAGTTGTGTCCAACTCTACGGCCCCATGAAATGCAACACACCAGGCTTCCCTGTCCATCACCAGCTCCAGGAACTTGTTCAAACTCATGTCCATCAAGTTAGTCATTTATCATTCTTGATAAATAGAAACTTTTTATTTTTATGTAGTTATACGTAGTCATTTTTCTTTTAGCTACTTTTGCCTTTGAAATTGGGTTTGGCAAAAACTTCTTACCCCAGTATTATCTGAATATCATTCTAAATTTTATCTAATTATTTTATAACTTTTTACATTAGACTTAAGCATTATAAAATACAGTTTGGTATCTAGTCTATACTTTCACAAAATTTAATCAATCTATCTATTTTCCCACTGATTTGGAATGTCAACTTAATACTAGTTATATTAAATATTGACCAAAATAATGTATGTCCAAGTTTAATATTTTAGAAGAAACAGGAATCAAAGATTCTAAACTAGAAGAAACCTTAGAAATCATAGGATACTATCCATTGAGGCAAATAAAAGAAAATATACATTTATCTGATGACTCAAAACTGAAAATAATTTTTAAAGGCGTTTAAGAGAGTTGATGCTTTTGAACTGTGGTATTGGAGAAGAGTCTTGAGAATCCCTTGGACTGCAAGGAGATCCAGCCAGTCCATTCTGAGGATCAGCCCTGGGATTTCTTTGGAGGGAATGATGCTGAAGCTGAAACTCCAGTACTTTGGCCACCTCTTGTGAAGAGTTGACTCATTGGAAAAGACTCTGATGCTGGGAGGGATTGCGGGCAGGAGGAGAAGGGGACGACAGAGGATGAGATGGCTGGATGGCATCACTGACTCGATAGACGTGTGTCTGAGTGAACTCTGGGAGATGGTGATGGACAGGGAGGCCTGGCATGCTGCGATTCATGGGGTCACAAAGAGTTGGACACAACTGAGCGACTGAACTGAACTGAACTGAAGATTATCTTTTGTTTCATTTCACTGGGACCTCACAAATAGTAATTTAGTAATATCTATGAGGAGTTGGTGGAGAAGGCAATGGCACCCCACTCCAGTACTCTTACCTGGAAAATCCCATGGACGGAGGAGCCTGGTAGGCTGCAGTCCATGGGGTTGCGAAGAGTCGGGCACAACTGAGCCACTTCACTTTGACTTTTCACTTTCATGCATTGGAGAAGGAAATGGCAACCCACTCCAGTGTTCTTGCCTAGAGAATCCCAGGGACGGGGGAGCCTGGTGGGCTGCCGTCTATGGAGTCACAGAGTCAGACACAGCTGAAGTGACTTAGAAGCAGCAGCAGCAGCATGAGGAGTTGGAAAATATTTTTTTATAATTAAAGCTAAAGGGGTAGAGAAAATTTTATTTGCTTTCCCTTTTCATATTTCAAATAGGCCATATAGAAACTAGTTTGTTTCTCATCTAAGTTTATTTTTACTTTAAGTCCCCAGACTTAAAATTTTGATATTAGAGAGCAGAAATTTTCCGGCATCCATTAGCAAGATATCTAATATGTTTGGGCCACAGCCTACTATCCATGTACCCTTTAGGTTACATAAGATAGCATGTTCATTGCCAAACATACGTTTTTGAAATTAAATGAATTTTAGTGTAAAGCTATTTAATGAAACCAGCAAATTTAGATTTGTTTAAATGTCAGTAAAATATTAAGTACCATATGCTCTGTGCCAAGCAGTTGAAATTGTTTTTGGAAGGATATGAAATTAATTGTTACAAAATGAGAGAATTGAGTGACTTAAAGTACTTCACCATCAGTGTTATCATTTAATGCATCTTTTGGCAATTATTAAACTCTAGGGAACAGCATGAATAGCCTTATCAAGTCTGTCAAGACACTAATGTAGAGGAGAATGGACTGATCTTGCATTTACATGTGGGCATAAACCCAGAGAAAAAGTGATGGAAGAAAACATAAAAACAGCCTCAAGCTCAATGCCTGGGGCAGATATATTGTGTAGCCACTAGAGTCTCCAATAGCATCATTTCCTTCATTAATCCAGTGTCTTATTCCTTTTCTTCCTTTTGTGTTTGTGGTTGCTTTTCAATTTTAAGGGCACCTAGATGTTTAAAAATCCACATGCAATATTTAGTTCTTAGGTTACTAACTGAAATTCATGATTAGTGAGAAACTCATATGAAGGTCAAAAAACTGTGGCAGGGTTTGGGTTACTTGAATTTGTAAGTTATTAATTATAATAACAGAAGAAAATAATTATTAAGCACTTGTTGCCACACACTATTCTAAGCATTTACAATTACTATTTTATTTAGTCCCCCAAATCATAAGATATTTACAAATTTTTTCTCCATGTTACAAATGAGGAGACTGAAGCAGGGTGAAATTCATAACTATTTTAGTTTTAAATTGATGAAAAACTGAAATACTTTCTTGGGAACTGTAGCTTTTGAATGTAATTGCACTTTAAAAATATCTCAGTGCCATGAATGCCTACATTGCTTTTTTTTAAAAATATGAGTGAAAACTATACTGAAATTATTGGCAGGTAAAGGAAAATACTGGCAGGACTAAGTCCAGATTTTTGTTTTGTTTTGTTTTATTTTTACTTTGTTTTTAGTTTTGATTTCTACTGGATATTTCAGTGAAATCTCAGTCTAGAAAGTTGACTAAGGAGAAAATAGAGAGAGATAGAAAGATGATACTTGAAAAATCTGAAAAGTTGGTTGCCAATTAATCTAAGATGAGTCACATTTTGAATGAGGACAGAAAAATTGTCCAACGCCAGGATGATGGATTATGCATAGGAAACTGGAATTGCATGAGAACCTGCAATATTGCACAGAACCTCGAATGTTAGGTTCATGAATCAAGGTAAACTAGAAGTGGTCAATCGGGAGATGGCAAGAGTGAACACTGACGTTTTAGGACTCAATGAACTAAAGTGGACTGGAATGTGCAAATTTAACTCAGATGACCGTTATATCTACTACTGTGGGCAAGAATGCCTTAGAAGAAATGGAGTAGCACTCCTAGTCAACAAGAGAGTCCAAAATGCAGTACTGGGTGCAATCTCAAAGCAACCGAATGATCTCTGTTCATTTCTAAGGCAAACCATTCAATACCACATCAATCCAAGTCTATGCCCTGACCAGTAATGCTGAAGAAGCTGAAGTTGAACAGCTCTATGATGACCATTTAACTAACACCAAAAAGAAAAAATGTCCTTTTCATTATAGGGGACTGGAATGCAAAAGTAGGAAGTCAAGAGATACCTGGAGTAACAGGCAAATTTGACCTTGAAAAAAAACAAATGAAGCAGGGCAAAGGCAGAGTTTTGCCAAGAGAATTCACTGGTCATAGCAAACACCCTCTTCCAAAAACGCAAAAAAAGACTCTACACATGGACTTCCCCAGATGGTCAACACTGAAATCAGATTGATTATATTCTTTGCAGCCAAAGATGGAGAAGCTCTATACAGTCAGCAAAAACAAGACTGGGAGCTGACTGCAGCTCAGACCATGAACTCCTTATTGCCAAATTCAGACTTAAATTGAAGAAAGTAGGGAAAAACCACTAGACCATCCAGGTATGACCTAAATCAAATTCCTTAGGATTATACAGTGGAAGTGACAAATAGATTCATGTGATTAGATCTCATAGAGTGCCTGAAGAACTATGGATGGAGGTCCGTGACATTGTACAGGAGGCAGGGATCAAGAGAAAGAACTGCAAACAGGCAAAATGGTTGTCTGAGGAGGCCTTACAAATAGCTGAGAAAACAGAAGTGAAAGGCAAAGGAGAAAAGGAAAGATATACCCATTTGAACGCAGAGTTCCAAAGACTAGCAAGGAGAGATAATAAAGTCTTCCTCAATTATCTATGCAAAGAAATAAAGGAAAACAATAGAATGGGAAAGACTAGAGATATCTTCAAGAAAATTAGAGATACGAAGGGAATACTTCATGCAAAGATGAGCATAATAAAGGACAGAAATGGTATGGCCCTAACAGAAGCAAATGCCATTAAGAAGAGATGGCAAGAATATACAGAAGAACTGTACAGAAAAGATCGTCATGACCCAGATAGCCAAGATGATGTGATCACTCATCTAGAGCCAGACATCCTGGAATGCGAAGTCAAGTGGGCCTTAGGAAGCATCACTACAAAGAAAACCAGTGAAGGTGATGACATTCCAGCTGAGTTATTTCAAGTCCTAAAAGTTGATGCTGTTAAAGTGCTTCACTCAATATGTCAGCAAATTTGGAAAACTCAGCAGTGGCCACAGGACTGGAAAAGGTCAGTTTTCATTCCAATTCCAAAGAAAGGCAATGCCAAAGAATGTTCAAACTACCACATAATTGCGCTCATCTCACATGCTAGCAAAATAATGCTGAAAATTCTCCAAGCTAGGCTTCAACCATACGTGAACTGAGAACTTCCACATGTTCAAGCTGGATTTAGAAAAGGCAGATGAACTTGAGATCAAATTGCCAACATTCATTGGATCATAGAAAAAGCAAGAGAGCGCCAGAACAAATCTACTTCTGCTTTATTGACTATGTCAAAGCCTTTGACTGTGTGGATTTTCCACAACAAACTGTGGAAAATACTTAAAGAGATGGGAATACCAGACCACATTGCCTGCCCGCTGAGAAATCTGTATGCAGGTCAAGAAGCAACAGAACCAGACATGGAACAACAGACTGGTTCCAAATTGGGAAAGGAGTACATCAAGGCTGTATATTTTTACACTGCTTATTTTTTTTTTTCACCCTGCTTATTTAACTTGTATACAAAGTACATTATGCAAAATGCTGAGCTGGATGAAGCACAAGCTGGAATCAAGATTACCGGTAGAAATATCAATTACCTCAGATATGCAGAAGACACCATCCTTATGGCAGAAAGTGAAGAGAAACTAAAGAGCCTCTTGATGAAAATGAAAAAAGAGAGTGAAAAAGCTAGCTTAAAACTCAATATTAAGAAAACTAAGAACATGGCATCTGGTCCCATCACTTAATGAAAAATAGATGTGGAAGCAATGAAAACAGTGGTAATCTTTATTTTTTTAGGCTCCAAATCACTGCAGATGGTGACTGCAGCCATGAAATTAAAAGATACTTGCTCCTTGGGAGAAAAGCTTTGGCCAATCTAGACAGCATATTAGACAGAGACATTACTTTGCCGATAAAGGCCCATATAGTCAAAGCTATGATTTTTCCAGTAGTCATTTATAGATGTGAGAGTTGGACCAAAAGGAAAGCTGAGGGCTGAATAATTGATAATTTTGAAGTGTGGTGCTGGAGAAGACTCTTGAGAGTCCCTTGGACAGCAAGGAGATCCAACCAGTCCATCCTAAAGGAGATCAGTCCTGAATATTCATTGGAAGGACTGATGCTGAATCTGAAGCTCCAGTAGTTTGGCCACCTGATGCAAAGAACTGACTCATTGGAAAAATCCTGATGATGGGAAAGATTGAAGGCAGGAGGAAAAGGGGATAACAGAGGATGAGATGGTTGGATGGCATCACCGGCTCAATGGACATGAGTTTGAGCAAGCTCCAGGAGTTGGTGATAGACAGGGAAGTCTGGTGTGCTGCAGTCCATGGGGTCGTAAAGAGTCGGACACAACTTAGTGACTGAACTGAGGAGGACAGAGATGAGAAGGAGTCCCAGTGCAATATAAATGATGTGGAGAGGTGAGAATGTATGAAAGGTCTGAGACAAAATGGTTTGTGCCAAAGAACACTTTCCTCTACATTCTATTTCTGCCTTTAACCACATTCACACCATCACCTCCAAAGCAGTGATATGAGATGCTGCTCCTTCAGAATCCAAGGATGTCTTCTTGAAACCATAAGGAAGGGCTTTGGCTGAATTCTTAGCCAAAAATGTTTGATTGTAAGAAGAATTCAAACAGTCATTGCCACAAGTTCCATTAACCTAATTTGTCAGGTTTGATGACTGAAATCAGTATTTGATCCAGTGTTTTAATTTATCACTGTATTATCTCGGTCATGTTGTTGAATGTTCCTGTGAAACGCATGGTGTTGTTATGTTATTTCACCAGTAGAAGCACAAATTTTGTGCTTTTAAGCAGTGTGTAGACTGTGATTGAGCTAAGAATTGTACAATTTAGGACAAAGGAGGTTTTGTACAGGTCAAGTAGGAAACAGTTGACTATGGGGAGGTTGAGAGGGACCAGAAAGTCTCCTCTTGCTCATTCTATCTGCCACTGAACATTCCATAGATCCTCTTTTGGTTAAGGGTCTGTTTGGGAATGCTCAGAGTTAAATAGTATGTTGGGAAATGAGAAGAGGAAGAAATTAACATTAGCTGAACACCTTCGACTAGTTAGACCTAGGAACTGAGAATATCTTTCAGATCCTCACAACAGCCTGTAAAGGAGGTGGTGTTTCTCTGTGTTCGAGGTGAAGAAAAGAAATTTCATGATGAGGTTAAGTAACTTTTATGTTCATGCTGCTGTCAAGTAGCAGAGACATGATTCAAACTTGAGTCTTTTTGTATTCTGAGTTTACATATGCTTATATTAGCTTTAGAGCCATAATTTAAATAATTTATCAATCAGCTTAGCTACCTAGTAAAATCCAGTAAAAAATGATCATAGATAAGAAATGCATTTTTGGTCACTATGAGATAGAAAGTATATAAGAGAAGGGGAGAAAGTGCCAGGATTGGTATTAAGTTTTCAGCCTTAGAAGAAGCTGCTAAGGATTTCCCTCCTTAAAAATATTCTAATCTTCTCTGGAATGCCAAGGCTTTCCGATTCAACTTTGGTTCATATTAATATGCAGGTACTATGGGTACACTATGTAAATGAACAAAAAATAACCCCATAGAAATAGGATAGATTACTAACAATTGTATACATTTTCCTGTATTTCTTTCTCCTCTTTTTTTCGTTACAGAAGTACACTTTCTTTCAAAATTATTTTTGTTGCCAGAACAAAGAACCAAATGAAACTATTGAAATGATTCTAGCCCTGTAATGCTAGGAAAGATGCTCACCAACCTGTTCTGTTCTAGGAAGTGAGACAAATGTGTAACGTTTTGTCAGCCTAATTACCAAGTCCATTTAAACAGAACTCCCTGGGGAAGGTAGACTGGTAGACTTTGAATCTTTACAGTGTACAATTATCTTCACCCAGTCAGTGCATAAAATAAACAACCCTGTTTCTGGTTCTCCGTTCAAATTTTTTTTTTTTTTTTAATGTTGTAAGAGATAAATATAGCATGTGAGCAAACATTGTTTGCTGCTAGGTTGTTCAAAAAATGTATTCACACCAACGATTGTTGGGATAATTATTAATGCTAAAAATATTTGAAGTTGCAGTGACTCTGCATTTGAAGTCTAGTATGTGTCATTTGTTTTATTCATGATAAACAGATCATTTAGTTGGAAAAATCCCATCTGCTTAGATATATCTCTTATTATTTATGAGAACCATGTTTAGGAATGCAAGCGGCACATGTGCATAATTAATCCTGAAGAGAATTAGACATTGTTTGATTCACAGCTGAATGCAATTAGCATTAGGAAGTTTACATATGTTGGCAATAACACAGATTAGCAACTAAAGTGCTTGTTAAAAAATTTAACCTGAGGCTGCTGGAGCAGACCTCTCTTAATGATGCTTTAAATGTTGTTGATGAAGTAATAATCAATTTTGTTTTATAAATAGTAAATCAAGAATTTAGGTCTAATTAGCAGCGCTACAGATCACTTCACTTACATATCAGATGTACTTGTGATGTGTGCTATGAACTTTCTCAGAGTCTTGTGTGCAAACAGTTGTTATGGGGAAGACATGCACCTTTCAGGGAAAAGAAAAAAAAGGGGGGGTATCATTCTCCAGAGTGAGGCCTTTTGGAAGGACTTCTCTGGAGATATTTATCAGAAGAGCTCTTTGTCTCTCTGCAGCTTCTAATTGCGGGAGAGAGAAACAACGCCCTTTTTTCGCGAGCAGAACCATTAGACAGCTTTACAGACTGTGAAAGAAGTCATCTAATGGGGAGGGAGGAGAGAATGTAAATGACGAAAATGAGGCCGAAAGTAAAATTAAGCTATAATTGTTTGCACTTCAACTTTAAGAAGTTCACCATTAATTAAAATGTTTCTGCACCACTCGCCACCAGACTGGCAAGAAGGAGGCAAGGCTGCCTATGAGAGCGTTCTGGAACCTTCAGGAAGGCAAGCAAGGCCTGTGAGGAGGGAACAAGCATCTCCATCTCCAGCACACAGAGGCGGTAGAGACACCAGAATGCAGGGTGGCAACCTCACGCCGCATTCCTCTCACGGCCCTCAGTTTTGATTTTGGCTCTCCTTGTGCCTCGCTATAAATTACTCTTGTACCTTTTCAGAATGAAGGGGGATAGGGACACCGTTTGTTTAGGAAACATTTACCCTGTTTCATGGAGTCTGTCTCACATTTCTTTTTTCCCATTTGAACAGCTCTGAAATGTAAGTGCATCTCACAGTGATGACCATCCTAGAGTTCACTAGCAACTTTTTTCTTGAGCTGTTTTTTTCCATAAAATAATGCTGATAGCATCTTAGCTTCAATTAAGGATGGAACTGAATCTCTCTTCTGTGCCAGGCACTGTGCAAGGAATGAGGAATAACTGAGATGTAATATAATGTCAAAGGAATATAATAAAGTTAGGCACAATGAACATGCTTGAAATTGAACTTGCAGAATGGTCGCTGCAATTACTTAGTGGCTCAACAAGCATTTGAACATGGAATCTTGTACCAGAGTCATGCACTGTAACCCAGCATTGTTCTGGTGACTCTTTTCCGGATTGATGAGCAGTGTCAGTGGATGAATGTAGAGTGTAAGCTCTGTGGTGCAGTGAGTTTCTCCTGTTTGTTCACTGCAGCGTTCCTATCACTGAGAACAGTGGTTGGCACAGGGAGTCACTGGATAATTGCTCATTGAATGAAGAAGAAACCAGGCCAGGGGTTGGCTTTGCCCTGGGAGCAAAATAATTTTTACATCTATAAATTGGTTGAAAACAAAAATCAAAGGAATAATAATATTTCATGGCATACTAAAAGTGTAGGAAATTCAAAGTCCCGAGTACATAAAGTTTTATTGGCATGTGTCCACATTCATTCACATTTTCTCTGACTGTTCTCTTGCTACAAAGGCAAAGCTGAGTTGTAAAGGTGATCTTAGGACCTACAAAGCCTAAAATATTTACTATTTACGGAATAGTAAGACACTGATATTTACAGAAAATGTTTGCTGACCCTGAGATGAGGCTATTGCTGTCAAAGAGAGAAGCTCTCAGGAGATCAAGTCCACCCCAGGAATTCTGTGTTCTCACCAATTCCTGCTCATGGAATCACCACTGGCTCCTCACCCTATTGGTTGAGGAAGCTTGAGGATCATCACTGCTGACATATTTGACGACAGGGAAGCTGAACTCCCTGTCCAAGCCCCCTCACACACATCCACTGCAATTGCCCCTTGACCTTCACAAAATTAAATCAATTCTGGCTCTCCTAATAGAAGTGCAGAAGCTGAATTGTATATTTAAAGCTTCATGATAATACCTCCTGGTACATAATCAAATTTGGTATAACTTGAATCCACTTGGCTTCTATCCAAGAAGAGCCATTATAGAAAGTACCAGCTGAATTTCATTATCAAAATACTGTGTGTTATGTGGTCTTCAGATATGAACCTGGGGAGTGTTATGATTTTAATTAAAGATATCAGTTCTGAAGGTCCTCTCATTCACGTCTGCTATGTGCTAGACGTTTTCATTGGCTGCTAGGAGTAAAATGATTATAAATGAATCCCAAAGTATGGACAGACAAGCAGGGGGCCAACACAGTCTGAGGGTATATGAGCTCAGGACAATGCTGCAAGTGAATCAGCTGTTCAAACGTGGCTCCCCTGGGCCTTGGTTCAGTCACTGACAGTACGTAGAAAGTAACCTTCAAAGGGAAGGCGCATAAGCATGCATAGAGGAAACGCATGTGTTCCCTGTAATCTCCCGAGTTCTCTTCCCTCTTGGACGTCTCAACAGCACAACCTGCTAGAGACAGGAGCTAATTCTTCGTGCAAACGGACACACAAACTATCCAGTTATAGGCTTGCAAATGGCTAAGCGCCATCACAGTACCACATACTTATCACTCATAAATATTTTAGTATGAATTAGTAAGATCAGAATTCTCTATAAAAACATAGAGCAAAACAGGATTGCAAATGCAATTTTTGAAAATCTGGATCAAATATCAAAGTTGAGGGCACAGGGTGATATCAACAAACCAAATCTACAATCGTTTTTCTGGAAGCTGTTGGGTAACGAAGAAGTACCTTGAAAATGATGCTAAAACTGGGAGGAAGAGCATTTGTTACAGAGACTACTAAGTCCTCAGTATGTATTTCTCCTTCTGCCTTATAGTTACACACACATGTGCACAGTTTTAGCAGCAATGTGTGAATATACTGGATACTTCTTTGCCTTCCTTATAGTTAAGTGTCTAAATTCTGGATAATGAGAAGCAAACAGAGGTAATGTTTGCAATTTCTATACGATACCCTTTAAAAGAAGCTTCTTATTCTCCGTTGTGTCTTTTTCCCCCTTCCTGTATACAGTAACAAGGATCCAGTACTGCTAATCTATGGTATTAGTCTGCTAGGGCTGCGTAACAAAAGGCCAGAGGCTGAATGTCTTAAAGAGCAAAACTGTATTTTTTCACAATTTGGGAAGCTAGAAGTCCAAGATCAGGCTGCTGTCAGCTGTGGTTTCTGGTGAAACCTCTCTTTCTCACTTGTAGTTAGTTGCCCTCTCACCTTTGCGCACAGGGAGAAAGAAAGAGAGCTCTCTGGTGTCTTTTCCTCTTTTTTAAAGGGTGCTAGTCCTATGGGATTAAAGCCCTTTCTTATTTAACCTCTACTACCTCTTTTTAGGGGACTTCCCTGGTGCTCAGAGGGTAAAGAATCTGCCTGCAGTGTAGGAGGCCCTGGGTTTGATCCTTGGGTCAGAAACATCCCCTGGAGAAAGGAATGGCAATCCACTCCAATATTGTTGCCGGGAAAATTCCACAGACAGAGAAGCCTGGCAGGTTATAGTCCATGGGGTTGCAAAGGGTCAGACATGACTGAAAGGTCAACAAAGGGTCAACACACACACACCTCCTTTTAGGGGGCTTCCCAGGTGGCACAGTGGTAAAGAATCTGCCTGCTAATGCAGGAGACACAGGTTTGATCCCTGGGTTGGAAGATCCCTGGAGGAGGAAATGGCAACCCACTCCAGTATTGTTGCCTAGGAAATCCCATGGACAGAGGAGCCTGGTGAGCTACAGTCCATGGGGTCACAGTCAGAAATGTGAGTGACTGAGGATGCACGGGGGCACCTCCTTTTAGGCCCAGTCTCCAAATGCAATTGCATCAGGGGTTAGACATTCAACATGGGATTTGGGGGAAGAATACTAGTCAGTCCATAGGAGCCAGCTTTGAGTCCCCTGGCTGATAGTGGAGCACTGTGATGGAAAACATCTGGGTCCTAAATGATTTCTTCACATAGAAATAGAGGTGTGTAACCTTTCTGGACCACTCACCCTTCTCAGGACTGTAATGTCTCAGCCACTGGGTTCACGGCTGTGTTTGTCACAGCAGCTGTATCCTAACAGAGTGTGAAAGAAAAGAGCCAAAAGGATCTTTCTGTTACTTTACAGCTCTCCTGGGAGAAAAAACAGAACAGGTCATCCATCATCTTTTCTGAATCTCTTTTTGAATGTTTTTTAACGCCTTTTAATCCTAATCTAATTATATTTGAATAGGAAAATGCTTAGAAATCCTAGTCTCATCTTCTGTATAACAACTCTTTGTGTAATCTGTTGCAGTCGAATTAGTTTTGGTCCTAATTTGTGATAGATATGGCGCTATCAAAGGTATAAATTCAGATATTTATATTAATTACATTTCCTGCCAAGTTCATGTTGTCAACTTGAAAGACAGCACTCATTTTTTAAAGTAGATATGTCTGTTAAAAAAAATACAATAGTTTTTGGTGAAACTAAAGGACTTCATGAAAACTTCTATAGAATCCTTAGAAAAGTTACTAGGTTTCTTTTTGAAATAATAGAATGTTCTAAAATTAGGTTATGGTGGTGGTTGAGTAATTCCATGGACATACTAAAAACCACTGAACTGTATTCTTCAAATGGGTAAATTATGTATATGTATATGAGAAAGCTAAGTGAAAAATTCTGCTGCTTTTAAATTATATTTCAAGAATAAAAATGTATGAAGAGCACTAAGAAAGCCAAGTCAGTCTTTGCTTTGTTATACAATTATCCTAGTGGAGCCAAACTGCTCTGTGTGTCTAAAAGAAGGAATACTGAAGGGGCCCTCCAGCATGCACGGGAGCTGGACTGAAGGCCCATGTTTCCCTCCAGAAGTCACTGGGTTAAACAGGGAGACTCCAGAAGATGAGACACATGTAGTGATGGTGGTCTTGGAACCTATACAGTCCATATGCTCTGCCTTGACATGGGTCCCTCATAGTGTGGACACAGCGCATACACACTCCCACAAATGCCCACTCACATATACACATACCCACACATCTTGTTTCTTTCCCTAGGTTTTTTCCTTGTTTTATTAAAAAATGGAGATGGACATTTAACTAAATAGTTTTGTCAAGCCAAATGAATTAATTGGTCCCTTTTATAATTTTTTATGAATAAGTGAAAGTCTTTGTTTTGGGGGTAATCTTAGGGTCCTAAGCAATAATTCAGTTGTAGGCAATGTTCAGAATCATCTTTTTTAACCTCAGTATCTAGTTAGTCCTCACCTGCACTTTCATTCCTTTTCATTAGAGTATTAGTGAAACTCAGCCTTGAAGCATCTCATAAAGTTTCATAATTTTCACATTTCACTTTAAGCTTAATTCCTTTTCTTACATCTTCCCTAGGTCTAGAGAACAGCAAGTCATTATTTTTCTATGCTGCTCTTGAATGGTGGGTAGTTGGACCATTCTCTTAGCCTAATAATCTTGTTCTTTTGCTTAAACTTTCCTTTATAGCTTCTATTTCTCAACCTTTTAACAACTCTCATTGAGGTCCTCAGTTGATATAAATAGTCATTTTCACTTTTTTTCCTCTGCATGATTATTTGAAATAGTATTTCTAAGAAAAAAAATTAACATAACTTTAAATGGTTTTACACTGTGCATATTACAAGGTCTAAAGAAATACACTCCCAAGATTCAAAAAGACTAGTGATTACTTTTGAAAACTTAGACTCAACTAAGTAGCTCCAGAAAATGGGATAAAATAAAACATGTAGGTATTATTTGTCAGAACAAAAAGATTTGCCATGATAATTACAATTTGGCAAGTCTATTGTGAGGCCCCTGGGTGGGGAGAGAAACCCTACAGCCTATATGGGATAATAGAAACATGAGCAATAAGCAGCATGGGATATTAGAGGGAGAAAAAAATCACTCAAAAAACTAAAGTCCTCCTTTCTTTAACAAAATTACAAAATTGGTGGGTGAAGGAAAAGTATTTAGTTTAATGCACCTGGTCAGCCATAAAGCTTTCAATAAAGTTTTACCTCGAAGTGCAATTCCAATTATCTTATGAATAAAGAAGAATAACTTTTGAGACAACTAAAACCTTTTACCTAATAAAGTGCCTACCAAAGCTTTTGAAGTCTAATATCAGGCACAGTAATATGAAAAGTGGCCTTCTTTACTGTTTAGAGAACAGGGGAGACACGTGGCATACCTCCAGGCTACTTCTCCCTGTTGACCTTACCCTCAAATACCAGGGCTGTAGTCTCTGATGGGGTGGGAGTTGGGGAAAGCACCAGAAATGTGACAGTCCAGGATATTTAGTATTTTGGAGGATAGAGATAATGCAGGGCGCAGGGGTCACATGATTCATGAAACCATACCAGCTCCCTTCCCTGGCACCCCCAGAGTGTCATGCCGACAGCCAATCTTGCACCCACATGCCCACCCCCGAGGGATATAGAGTAGTCTTCCCTGGAGAACATAAATCAGTTCAGTTCAGTTCATTTCAGTCGCTCAGTCGTGTCTGACTCTGTGACCCCATGGACTGCAGCACACCAGGCCTCCCTGTCCATCATCAACTCCCGTTTACTCAAACTCATGCCCATTGAGCCGGTGATGCCATCCAACCATCTCATCCTCTGTCATCCCTGTCTCCTCCTCCCTTCAATCTTTCCCAGCATCAGGGTCTTTTAAAATGATTCAGCTCTTTGCATCAAGTGGCCAAAGTATTGGAGTTTCAGCTTCAACATCAGTCCTTCCAATGAACATTCAGGACTGATTTCCTTTAGGATGGACATAAATAAACTCCAATAAAAAAGGACCCATAGACTCTGACATTTAAAGATTCTTGCATGTAAATATGTATGTTGAAAATCTTTCCAGTATACTGGGAGATGCCATCCAGTTTTTCTTTTTCAATTTGTAAACGTACTTTACTCTTCAGTTTGAATGAACTATTATTACTATCCTGATTGATGAGAGAATATATCACATCTGGAAGAAACAGGATATTATTATGAAAAGAAATAATCAAACAACAACACCTAACTATGAGAATTTAAAATATGATTACTGGAAAATATTCTCAGAAGGTTTGGAAAAGAGTGTCAAAGAAATGCTCAAAGAGCAAATAGGAGAGGAAAAAGTAGAGAATATATCCAAGAGATTAAAAAAAAAATACAGAAATAAGGAATGGTGGTATAAGTCCAGGTTGAGTCCTAAGATCTTCTGAAAGCATAGAAGCAACTCAGAAACTATAAAACTCCTAGAGGAGAACGTAGGCAAAACACTCTCTGACATACATCATAGCAGGATCCTCTATGACCCACCACCCAGAATATTGGAAATAAAAGCAAAAATAAACAAATGGGACCTAATTAACCTTAAAAGCTTCTGCACATCAAAGGAAACTGTTAGCAAGGTGAAAAGACAGCCTTCAGAATGGGAGAAAATAATAGCAAATGAAGCAACTGACAAACAACTAATCTCAAAAATATACAAGCAACTCCTACAGCTCAACTCCAGAAAAATAAATGACCCAATCAAAAAATGGGCCAAAGAACTAGACAGACATTTCTCCAAAGAAGACATACAGATGGCTAACAAACACATGAAAAGATGCTCAACATCACTCATTATCAGAGAAATGCAAATCAAAACCACTATGAGGTACCATTTCACACCAGTCAGAATGGCTGTGATCCAAAAGTCTACAAGCAATAAATGCTGGAGAGGGTGTGGAGAAAAGGGAACCCTCTTACACTGTTGGTGGGAATGCAAACTAGTACAGCCACTATGGAGAACAGTGTGGAGATTCCTTAAAAAACTGGAAATAGAACTGCCTTATGAGCCAGCAATCCCACTGCTGGGCATATACACTGAGGAAACCAGAAGGGAAAGAGACACGTGTACCCCAATGTTCATCACAGCACTGTTTATAATAGCCGGGACATGGAAGCAACCTAGATGTCCATCAGCAGATGAATGGATAAGAAAGCAGTGGTACATATACACAATGGAGTATTACTCAGCCATTAAAAAGGATACATTTGAATCAGTTCTAATGAGGTGGATGAAACTGGAGCCTATTATACAGAGTGAAGTAAGCCAGAAGGAAAAACACCAATACAGTATACTAACGCATATATGTGGAATTTAGAAAGATGGTAACAATAACCCTGTGTACGAGACAGCAAAAGAGACACTGATGTATAGAACAGTCTTATGGACTCTATGGGAGAGGGAGAGGGTAGGAAGATTTGGGAGAATGGCATGGAAACATGTAAAATATCATGTATGAAACAAGCTGCCAGTCCAGGTTCGATGCACGATACTGGATGCTTGGGGCTAGTGCACTGGGACGACCCAGAGGGATGGTATGGGGAGGGAAGAGGGAGGAGGGTTCAGGATGGGGAGCACATGTATACCTGTGGCGGATTCATTTTGATATTTGGCAAAACTAATACAATTATGTAAAGTTTAAAAATAAAATAAAATTAAAAAAAAAATAAAAAGAATGAAATAATGCCATTTGCAGCAACATGGATGGACCTAGAGAGTAAAGTAAGTCACACTGAGTGAACTAAATCAGGCAGAGAAGGAGAAATATCATATGACATCCCTTATATGTGGAATCCAAAAGGAAATGATGCAAATGAACTTATTTATAAAACAGAAAGAGATTCACAGACTTAGAAAATGAACATGTGGTTGCCAGGGGGGAAGGGATAGTTAGGGAGTTTGGGAAGGTTATGTACACACTGCTATAAAATGGTTAACCAACAAGGACCTATTATATAGCACATGGAATTCTGCTTAATGCTGTGTGGCAGCTTGGAAGGAAGGGGAATTTGGGGGAGGCTAATGTGTATGTATATGTATGACTGAATACATGTATATGTATGACTGAATCCCCTCATTGTCCACCTGAAACTTTCACAACATTGTTAATTGACTATACTCCAATATAAAATAAAAAGTTTATAAGAAAAAAAGAATGTGGGTTAGAGAGAGAGGTGGAGGGCTGGTTGGGGAATCGGGGTGCGATAGAACTGCTTAGTGTTCTAGTATATTTCAACACTTAGAAAAAATATTAATAGGCCTTTGGTATATTTTTGGAGTATTTTATTTTAATAAGTTTAGTTTATAAACTACTTCACACCAGACATAAATGAAAAATAGTTATTGAAAAAGAAGCAAGGAAATAATGATTTAATATTAATTCCAGAAAAAAACAACAATCTTTATTAGAAAAAAATTGTAATCAAAAGTCATTTTTTTTGGCCCCAAAGTGAAAAACTAGTTGTGTAACAATAGTTGTATAAACACTGACTGTTGCCTTAACCAGGAAATTATAATTTTACTATATTGAGAGATTGGGAGAGATCATAAGAGGAGGTGAATTTTATATTTCCAAATCAAAAAGTCAATTTACCATTTCCATAATTATTAAATTGAGAAATGGCCATGTTATTTATGGAGATAGACATGAATACAGGAATACATGTATTCTGGTGTGTGTATATATGTGTATGATATACAATATAAATGTTGGATATACTTGTATGTATATCATACATATACATGGGAGCTTCAGGAGAAGCACCTTTAGGCACTGAAAGTGGTTATGCTTATAGAGCAGAATAATTAGGAGTTAGAGTAAGGACTGTTGGCTTGTGTGTTGTAAGCCTTTTAGTACTACATGCATTTATTATTTTCAGAGAGTTGAAGAAAATTAAAATCATAAATAGTAAAAGGAATAAGTCAGTTTAGAAGATTATATTGAGTTTTCAATTCAGTCAAACTAACTGAATAGGAAAAGTCATTACCTTTTTCTTCTGACAAGTATTTTATTTTATTTTTTTTAATGTTTCTGGGAACTGGTCATTAAGTAGAACCTCCTGGACAAATTAAGACTTACTTGCAGTTACAATACTTACATAGATTAGGTCACAATTTGTAAAGTGCTCTTTATAAATATGGTATCATTTTATTAGTTTATATGCACAGAATTTAATATGTTTAACTTGGTTTCCTCAAGTGATTTTGTCTGGCATATAAAGAAATATAAGTCTCAGTTTAAAAAGTTAAAACCACATAAAACCTCTGACAGTATTAGAGACATATATTGTTTATCTGAAGCTTTATGTCTTTATATTTTATGGCTTCACAGCTCTACCAAGACTTTCGTCTTCAAATTTTCTTCCTCCTTTTTGAATCCTGCTCCTTTTTGCCCACACAGCAACTCTAAATTTCTCCCAGGCTCTCAGGATTCTTTCGGACCTCATGTAGCCACTGAGGGCAATTATGGCTAAAAGACTAAGCTGAAAGGAGCTTCGAGAAATTCTGCAAAGCACTAGTCACTGTAAACTCTGAAAGGCGCTGTTGGCTCTCGACCTCATGAAGATAAACTTCCCAGAAATAGTCTGAGTTGAATATGGACCAAAGCTGGTAGGCATTCAGTATGGACTTGATGTCTGCAGGAGTTGAAGAGGAAAAAAAAAAAGAGTAAACAGTCACTCAACTTTGGTCAAAGATGAGAATTTTCACCAAGAATTGTATCATACAGTAGGAAATCTAAGTACACACAAGCAGCTGCTCTATTCTCAAAAACCAACAGAGAAAAACATCAAACTGGTTATCTGGCAAATGTAGTAAAATAATAACCAAAAATTTGGCTCAGCTCTTTTACTTTACAGTTTTGTTGCATTCTCAGTTCAAACATTGTAAAAATAAACTGCTTCGCTTCGACTTTTGGAAATTCCTGTTTCCATGTTATTTTTGATGACTTAAAAGGGAGCATACCATTCTGAATTTCACAGTGACCGATGTGTTTGTACCACGAAGAGACTTTTATTTGAGGAAGCAGCCAAAAGCAATTAAGGAAGACTGTATTCATCCCTGCAGAATATACCCTGCTAAACTAATTGGAACATTATACACTACAATCTTGGCAAAATGTACCAACTATGAAGAGATGTCAACATCTTAATAATTCTGTGATGGCCATAGGAGGACAAACAGTTGTTGTTGACAAGCGTTTGATCTTCATAAGTCTGCTGCTGTGACAAACTACAAACTATATTTTATCCTCTACTTCTGTGATCCTTCACCCAGATAAGAACCAACATCTGGCATCTTTTCAAATTTTCTTTCTTTTTTTTTTTCCTTTTACATCAGTGGCAAAAGTTAAAAAGGTAACATGAAAAGAAAGATGAAACAGGAATACCGTTCAAATTGAAGGACTGTAGTTTCAAGTTTCAATCCCGTATCAAAACATCTCCGCCTTATCTTCTTTTCCAGTCATCACAAATGATGAGTATAAAGAGATACACAAACATCAGTACAATGCTGTGTGTGTACTGCAATCCAAAAATCACAGTTACAAAATTATACCTGACATATCAAAAACCGACAGTCACATCCTCAAGATTTCCTTCTCTCGTTCCCATGGACCTTCTTGATTAATAAATCTGACACATAAAAAGCATCTATATGACTAAAGTGCCAGTTACTGGAAAGACCGTTTTGATCTATTTCTCAACTTTTAGAAGAAATATTCTCTTTTTCATGAATACAGGATCCGTTCACTCACTGCTAGCTTTCAAATGACCACCTCTTGAAGTTTAATTTTAAGTTTTAAATAAATATTGTATGCATGCAGAATAATTACGATACTCTTGAGAGACACTGTATAATGACATTGATTCTTTTTTATCTGAAAATGCCAAGCCCTTAAGGCAGCAAAGTCTGCGTTTGCCACAGATGTGGGAAGGTTCATTCCATGTGTTAAATTTCAGAAGGGGCATGTGTGGCACTTTCATTAAAACACTAGCGGTATTTCCTGAGTAAACTCCGATTTTCATGACTTTAAAACTTCTTTCCGTAAGACTCATCTGGTCTAAGCTACAGAAAGGAACTCAGTGGCCTTCAATATATACATATATATAATATATATATGTAAATATATATAGAGAGAACATTCATTTTATATTAAATCAACAGAATGTTTCTTCATTCTGAAAACAAATGAGTCTAATAAAATTTAGCTTGTGGATATATGAAAATCCTCTTGACAGTAATCCATCATGTTGCATAGTATTTCATAAATGATACCTGCATGTTACTCTTTAAAGACTGAAATATTTGTTAAGCTTGTGTCTTTATTTGGTGTCACAGTTCTCTGTGAAACTCCTTAGATATTATAATGAATCTTTTTCACATATTTAGAAACATGATGAAAATAAGGCCAGGGTCAGAGATAGATAGCAGCATTATGTCCTATTTTCCATTTTTTCTGTGGGGGATACCTTGAAAATTAGATTTTATTTAAATATAGCCACACTTATAATGTAGCAGCCTTATGTGTAACATTCAGAAAGGATCATTCTATATTAAGAATATATCCAGGTTTATGAACCTGTTTAAATATGTTGATTCATCAAAGTATTTTGGTAAAATCAGACAAAAAGCTTTGTCAAAAAAATGCCAACTTCTTAGCAGTTATTTGACATACAGCTTTCTCAGGTGTTATTTTGGTCAGCAGTTTATCGGGGCAGATTCCTTCTAAGGCATCAGCAAGTCTCAATGCTCTGCATTCAACATGTTTCTAAAGCTGACTGTTGCCCATCAACTCCAGCCTACCATCCTGGCCCAGCTTGACTGTCAGTCACCTGAACCATTGTTGTTGCTCCAAATGGTCTTCCTGCTCCCAAACTGACTCCTGGTAACATTACAGTCATTTTTAAAAAACAGAAGTTAATTTTTAAAAAACAGAAGTCAGATAGTTTCATCTCTATTCACAACCCTCCAGTGGATCCAGATGATCCTTAGGCTAGAATGAAACCCGTATTGCTCTTTATCCCCACTCAACTTCTCCACTGCCTCCACCCTTGGCATATTTTCCAACTCATACCCCACCATTTCTCCTTCCCTCACTCTGCTCTGCTCAAGACAACATTTACTTCCTTCAGTGAGCAAAGTTGCTTGCCTCAAGGTCTTTGAATTTGCTGATCCTTCTGGCTTGAATAGTTTTCCCCTGTGTTTTTCATGACTTTCCTTCAAAAAAGAATTTTTCCCTGAACATCCTTTTCAAAATGCTACTCTTCACTCTGTTTCCTTCTTCTGCTTTCTTTTTTTTATTGTGCTTATAAACATTGGAAAGAAGGTTACATATTTATTTGTGATTGTATTTACAGTGAGTCTTGACCACTGCCACCACCATGAGGCCTGGGACTTTCTCTGTCTTGTTTGTTGCTAAATTTCTAGAAGATAAATAGCACCTAAACAATGAAAATAATGGAATGGATATGTGAGTGAAAGTAGAGGAAGTAAATGGCCAATCTTTGATTTGATATATTTTTGTATTTTTATTTTCAGACGTATTAGATTGGTCTATATGTGAACACTTAGCTAGAGACTTATTTGTCCATGTCCATGGGTGCTGGCATATATCTACCCAAATTTCTGATTGCCACGTTGGAATTTCTCTGCTACACCTATGAAACTTGCCACAGGTGCTTCTTTAAACTTTCTCTATGGTGGCATAATATATGTGTCTACGAATCAAACATTGCAAAGCATGGACATAATGTCTTTAGTGCAAAACTTCTGATTCTGCTCTTTTCCTCTGAGCCCCTCAATTATATATGCAACTGATGTATGAGCTCATTTCATGTACGTCTTGGAGGCACATCAATTTCAAATGTCCAAAACTGAACTCATTATTTCTCCTTAGACATTTCTGTTCCTGTATTTCTTATTTTAGTAAATGTACCACAATCTAACAAATAACCAAGTCAAAAACATGAGTCACCCTATAATCTGAATCCTTTCCTCTCCCTCCCCATCCCCAACCTCAAGTCACTTTACCTTGGAGCTTCTCACCTTCTTTTGAGCTTCCCAGTTGCTGGCTTAACTGAGGACCTCATCTTCTGGGCTTTAGTAGCTTTCTGTAAACTGTTATCTTTAACTCTGATTCTCTTCTGATATTCACTGATATTTACTGTAAGCAGAACATTCATGTTTATGTTTGTTGCTGTGGTTTAGTTGCTAAGGCCTGTCTAACTCTCTGTGACCCCATGGACTGGGGTTCAGCCCACCAGGCTCCTCTGTCCATGGGATTTCCCAGGCAAGAATACTGGAGTGGGTTGCCATTTCCTTCTCCAGGGGATCTTCCCCATCCAAGGATCGAACCCAGTCTGTGCATTGGCAGGCATACTGTGGAGCCAACTGGGAAGACCATTGTGCTTCCTTGCTGCTGACTTAACTGAAGACCTCATCTTCTCGGTTTGGTAGCTTTCTGTCTTTAAATCTGATTCTCTTCTGATATTCACTAATATTTACTGTAAACATAGCAGTCATGCTTATGTTTACTATCTGTATATACCATGGTTTTAAAAATGTAAAACCATTTGTATTACTCACTTGCTTTGAACTCCTTTGTCTTCTCAGAGTTTGTAAGTCCAAATTAGTTAGCTTGGCTTTATGTTTCTATATTTCTCACAATTTTGCTAATCAACCTTCTGTCCTATAGAACTTACTATTCTCTCTTTTTTGTATGTAACTATATAATAATAGTTCCTATTACATTGAATTATGATTACAAAATTTGTGTGCCTCTCTAAACTGTCAACTATGAACAACTTATAACTAGGTAGCATATTTTACTATTATAATGTCTGGTAACATTGAGTAAATATTTGCTGAGTCAATAAACAAATAAATGAATGTATATTCTTTCTTCATGTACTTCAGTGAGTTGGATTTTTTGGCAAGTGATAAAAATATACACTTTTAAAGTTATTTATAAATCAAATGCATATAAAATCAAAATTGTTTTTTTAAAAGATAAACACACTATTATCACTCATATTCAAATTTTCTACATGTATATTTTTTTTCTTTTGGACATTCTTTTCTTTCTAATCGTCTATCCATTTAGTTAATGCTGATTATAATTAATTGTTTTGATCTTCATGCAGATGTCACATGGACATTTATAGATATTCCATTATAATTAAATATACATTAATGGACATTTAGAGCATGCCACCATTTTTTAATAAAGCTTGTATCTGTGGTCTACTGCTGGTGAAATGACCCAATGATACATCAGAACAGTAGTTTGTAATTTTGATAGAGAACATACTTGACTTTCAAGTTTTTAAATCAAGGCCCTTTTCCAGTTGGTTGAATGCTAAATGCATTGCACAGATTCTCTTTACATATAAGAGTATTATTGATTGTCATAGGCAGATTTAAGTGTAGTGCTAAGGGCAGCCTAACTAGATTAAATCTGTAATTAATACCCAGGCATATATTTAAAAAATTTTGTTAAACTGCTTTTGGAAAATTTAAAGTAATAATTAAAAATAAGTTTTAATCCACTATCAAGTAACTTTTATTTCTAACTTGACCTTTCTTTCTGTCTTTTAAAAGTAGTTTCATCTCCTTGATATCATGAAAAAGACTTATTTGGTATTTGTTCAAAAACTCTTTATGTGTTCTATCTCAAGATTTCCCATCAATAACTCAGATGGGCCTGAAGTCCCGTAGAGGTATTCAGCATTTCACATTTTAACCACAGAGACTTGACTCATGTCTGCTTTATATATTGAGATCTGTTTAAGATTTATTTGGGGAAACTAAATAAAGTTTCAGGCCATTACTCTACTATGTGAGAATGTTTTTAGTCATTATTTCACAAAATTTTGGAAGGAGTATATTGGCTTGTTGTAAATATGCATTTCATATTATAAAGTCATTTTTTTATGAATAAGTTCAATTAAGTCACTCAGTCGTGTCCGACTCTTTGAGACCCATGTAACGTCTCTTTTTTTAATATAAATTTATTTATTTTAATTGGAGGTTAATTACAATATTGTACTGGTTTTGCCAACATCAACATGAATCCACCGCAGGTATACACGTGTTCCTCATCCTGAACCCCCCTCCCTCCTCCCTCCCCGTACCCTCCCTCTGGGTTGTCTCATGCTTGGGGCCATGTGACGTCTCTTTACCTTCTCTGCTCTAGAACCCTTCAGTGCTCTAGTGACCACTCACTTTGAGTGGTCTCATTTGATACTGAGTCTAAATAATAGTAAGAGTTTTTATATATGTTATAAACATAAATTATATATAAAATTTGTTTATCTTTCTACCTACTTATTACCTATACATTATATAAATGAAAGATATGCTCATTCTACTTTTTAGAGGATCTGTTTGTTTATACCTCAGGGAGTGGTATGTGATAGAAAGAGCAGGGGTTCTGAAGTTAAACTTACATACGGTTGCATGTGTACATGTTCCTCTTGTGTGGTTTTGGACAGTTCATCTAATTTCCCTGAGTGCTTGTTCACCCAAAAAAAGTGACAGTAAAGTATTCTTGTGGTCATTAAATTGGTTAATCTATTTTTTGACTCTGTTATGGTCAAGGTATGAGTTATTGGCAGATTAAGTTGGTGAAGTCATTGTGAAGGTGATATAGCTGTGGGGCCAAATTATAGTGCAGAGGGCTTGTCTCACTGGAGCATGGTTGGAGAGCATACAGATGTTTGCATTTGTTGATCCAAGTATTAAGCACATGATTAAGACAGAAAGAGAAAGTCATACAGCTTCAGGACAAGCTTAGTACTTTAATATCCACAAATATTTCTTTCTGAATATAGGATGCTTGAATTGTATATTTATTTCTATAAAATTAACCCACCAGAATGGCTACAAGTAAAAATTTACTAGCTTTTCTTAAAATAAAAGGCCAACTTAAACAAAACAAAACAAAACAAAAACTTGGCATGTTTGATTCAATATATAATTTTCTGCAAACCTGGAGAACAACCTTCACAAATTTATTTAATTTATCTAAGTTTTGTTGAAACTGGAACGTTGACAAGGTCTTACTCCCAGGTGCCTAGAGGGACTTTTCTGAAACTGTGAAGACAGATATTTATATTTATAATAGTAAGTGTGAAATCTCCAGTGTTGTTTTTTTTTTTTCTTCCAAGATTTTGACCCTGCTCCCAGGTTGATCTGCAGAGCTTAGTTCCTGAAATAAAATTGCCCATAGAAATACTTATTGATACAGAAGAACATTTGAGGATAAAGATAGAAATCAGTCATCAGCTAGAGGTTAGGCTCAGTTTTAGACCTATCTTTCCAACTTAAATGATTCTCTCTTCTTGGGTGTCCAGGGCCCACATCAAACTCTCCCCCGCACAAATATTTCCTCAATTAGCACTATACAATGTGCTGTTTTATAATCACTTACACTATATCCCCACCTCCATCATTCTCCTGAGACTAATTTTAATGGATTGTGTTTGCTATTAATACTAGGAATAACTAATGTCTGAATTACTTGATATTATTTCTTTCTCAACTAATGTAGTTAGTCATAATGAATCTCCACAAGAAAATGGCCAGTGTTTCCAGTTTTAGTTTTCATTGGAAAACATAATTTAGAGCAAGCCAAAATTTGAGAAGAAAGGCCTTTTACAGCAAATCCACCATCTACTGGATTCAGTCAATTTTGAAATAAGAACAGGTGACATTCTTCCCATGTTCCTCACATCTTCTATTGTAGAGAATCAATGGGCTATCTATTTCTCTAGCTTACCACCTCCCCTTAAATACAGCCAGTGGTCTATGAAAGTCTCAGCCAGAAAAAGGATGAGCAGTTAAATATTTAAGTCATGACAAGGGGGCATAATTTTATTTGGGGGATTTGTCTTCAAAGATCATTTAGGTACATGTAATGTTTGAAGGCTTTATGAGGGACTGAATGATTTATAACTTTATGCTTTCTCCATGTGGAAATACAACCTTAAAAACACTCATCCTAAAAAAATTGCTATTATTTCTCCAGTGGAGCCCTAGTTATCCCTGTTAACTCATGAAAGAATCAAGTCAACTGGTTACTTGAACAAAGATTATTTAATGTCATGAAGTTTTACTATTAATCAAGATGTTTGTCACATCACATTTTAGTCCACTAAGAATTTAGAAAAACTGAACAACTGTTTCCTAAGACCTGTCTATTTTTGTTGTAATTCCAAAGCATCAAAATCTTTTTGAAATAGTATCTGTATAATTCATCAGAGGAGAGTTAAGAGGAAATATGGAAGTTCTTCTAAAAATAGAGTTATGGCTTATCTGCTACATTCACTTTCACTTTTAAAAGTAGTGATATGTTGAAAATGGAGTAAACACTAGAATTAGATAGGCCTGGTGTTAAATAATATATTTTCTATTTAATAGTTGTGTGAACTTGGAAAGGTTACATTCAACTTCTGAGCTTACTTCCCCATCTGTAAAATGGAAATATAAATCACTATTTCTTAGGAGTTTCCAGGGGCACTGAAGGTGATAATGTGCCTGGAATGTGGTAAACAACTTATAAATGTCAGTTTCTTCCCTCACCCCCCCAGTCTAATGTTAATTAATTGACTGCTGCTGCTGCTAAGTCGCTTCAGTCGTGTCCAACTCTGTGCGACCCCATAGATGGCAGCCCACCAGGCTCCCCCATCCCTGGGATTCTCCAGGCAAGAACACTGGAGTGGGTTGCCATTTCCTTTTCCAGTGCATAAAAGTGAAAAGTGAAAGGGAAGTCGCTCAGTTGTGTCCAACTCTTCGCGACCCCATGGACTATAGCCTACCAGGCTCCTCCATCAATGGGATTTTCCAGGCAAGAGTACTGGAGTGGGGTGCCATTGCGTTCTCCGAATTAATTGACAACTAAGTATATTTATGTTTAAATATGCAAAAGAGTCTAATGATTTTCAGTTACAAGTTGAAATCACAATTCATAAATTATTTTATAGCCAATTTAATATCAATCAAAATATTCTAACAATTAGATCCCCATGTTGACAAGATTTTATTTTAGGTGTCGTCTAAACTATTACATAGGATATGTATGAAAAAAATATCCTGAAATTTATGTTAGCTCAATTCAGATGGCTTTATGCTGCAACTGCCTCCATTTTTGCCTTTTCTCTGGAAACCTAGGTTTCCTTCTAGGAAACCTAGAAGGATTCCTTGGCGATAGTCATTGCCATTATTTTCATCCTCTCCACTGGAATCATCCTCTGTATTAATTACTTAAGACATGTACTCATCTTTCTATTGTGCCCCAAACTCTTCTATGGCTTTCCACTAGCAGAAGATCAGAGTCAAACCCTCCACTTGTCGTTCTAAAATGTGGTTTCTCAGCCTTCCCTTTTTTTTTTTGGCTGTGACATACAGTATCTTAGTTCCCAGACTAGGGATCAAACCAGTGCCCCCTGCAATGGAAGTGTGAAGTCTTAACAAGTGGACCTCTAGAGAAGTTCATGGAGAAGGCAATGGCACCCCACTCCAGTACTCTTGCCTGGAAAATCCCATGGACTGAGGAGCCTGGTAGGCTGCAGTCCATGGGGTCGCTAAGAGTCGGACACAACTGAGCGACTTCACTTTCACTTTTCACTTTTATGCACCGGAGAAGGAAATGGCAACCTACTCCAGTGTTCTTGCCTGGAGAATCCCAGGGACGGGGGAACCTGGTGAGCTGCCGTCTGTGGGGTCGCACAGAGTCGGACACAACTGAATCGACTTAGCAGCAGCAGCAGCAGGGAAGTTCAATTTCCCTTTTCTATCTAACTCACCCAATACTCATGTTCTCCCATATAGACAAATAAATAGCCAAACACATACACTAACCACTCACAGTGCAGCAAAGTCAAAACATGCTTTTATTCTCACAACCATTGTACACGCAGTTCCTTTGGTATAAATGTCTACTTTTGCATTCCTTCCCAGTTCCATTTCTTGTTCATGACAAAAGTACTCAAGGTCATTTAAAGGTTACTTCTCAGAGAAGTTCTGTGTGCTATGAAGGCCAAGCAAGCTCTCAAGCCAACCCTTTTATAGATAACAACTATAAATTTTGGACACAATATTAAAAACAAAACAAAACAAACATAATTACCCGAAGGCATTGAGAGCAACCAAAAGCAGGAAATATCTGACGGACTGACATGTAGTGGGGAGGGGATAGCACCCAGGGAGATTTTTATATTTATGACTTCCAGCCAGAGAACGGGTTCTAGTGTGTACTGTGGAGGTGCTAAAATTCTGATAGAAAACCCACAATTGTTGTGTTTTAAAGAACTAGAATAAAGAATTTGTGGCAACCACAGGCAGTTAAAAGTGAAGAAGAATCCAGGAAAAGAAAGAGCCAGAGAAGAAACCCAGATTGTCTGTGTAGGTACTGCCAAGACCTCTCACTGAACCCAGTTTATTCACTGGATAGAATCAAGCAATCCAAGCTAAATTGGAAGGAATAGAACTGATATTTGAACTGCTGCCCAAGAGACTGAGTTAACAATTTCAGTGCAACCAAGTAAGCTGCAAAAAAAAAAAAAAAAAAAAAGAAGAAAAAAGGACAAAAATATCTATATTTAGGGGAGTATAATCAAATCCAGAATGTCCAAAGCATAATCTTACAGTAGCCAGGATATAATGCAAAAATACAATTCACAAAAGAAAAGACATACCACAAAGACTGAATCTGAGAAAACTCATATGTGATTTTAAATTAGTAGTCAAAATACTGTTCAGTACATAAAAGCTACGTCTGCATGCATGCAAAGTTACTTCAGTAGTGTCTGACTCTGTAAGACCCTGTGTACTGTAGCCCACCAGGCTCCTCTGTCCATGTGATTCTCCAGGCAAGACCACTGGCATGGGTTGCCATGTCCTCCTCAAAAGCTATGTCTACAGTGAATTAAATTTAGAAAGTTCTGCAGTAGATATAAATTATTTGAAAAGAACCAAATGGGAAAACCATATAAAAATAAGTGAAATCAGTTAGGCTTTTCTAGAAAGCTTATTTAGATTCCCATCTTTTAGGTAAAATTCAGTTCAGTTTAGTTGCTCAGTCATGTCCAACTCTTAGCGACCCCATGGACTGCAACACGCCAGGCCTCCTTGTCCACCACCAACTCCTAGAGTTTACTCAAACTCATGCCCGTTGAGTCAGTGATGCCATCCAACTATCTCATCCTCTGTTGTCCCCTTCTCCTCCCACCTTCAATCTTTCCCAGCATCGGGGTCTTTTCAAATGAGTCAGTTCTTCTCATCAGATGGCTAAAGTATTGGAGTTTCAGATTCAACATTAGTCCTTCCAATGAACACCCAGGACTGATCTCCTTTAGGATGGACTGGCTGGATCTCCTTGTAGTCCAAGGGACTCTCAAGAGGCTTCTCCAACACCACAATTCAAAAGCATCAATTCTTCAGTGCTCAGCTTTCTTTATGGTCCAACTCTCACATCCATAAATGACTACTGGAAAAACTATAGCCTTAACTAGACAGACCTTTGTTGACAAAGTAATGTCTCTGCTTTTTAATATGCTGTCTAGGTTGGTCATAACTTTTCTTCCAAGGAGCAAGCATCTTTTAATTTCAGGGATGTAGTGATTTTAGAGCCGCAAAAAATAAAGTCTGCCACTGTTTCCCCATTTATTTGCCATGAAGTGATGGGACCAGATGCCATGATCTTTGTTTTCTGAATGTTAAGCTTTAAGCCAACTTTTTCACTCTCCTCTTTCACTTTCATCAAGAGGCTCTTTAGTTCTTCTTCACTTTCTGTCATAAGGATGTATCATGTGCATATCTGAGGTTTTTGATATTTCTCCCAGCAATCTTGATTCCAGCTTGTGCTTTATCCAGCCCAGCGTTTCTCATGATGTACTCTGCATATAAGTTAAATAAGCAGGGTGACAATATACAGCCTTTATATAGTCCTTTTCCTATTTGGAACCAGTCTGTTGTTCCATGTCCAGTTCTAACTGTTCCTTCCTGACCCGTATACCAATTTCTCAAGAAGGGGGTCAGGTGGTCTGGTATTCCCATCTCTTTCAGAATTTTCCAGGGTTATTGTGAACCCCACAGTCAAAGGCTTTGGCATAGTCAGTAAAGCAGAAATAGATGTTTTTCTGGAACTCTCTTGTTTTTTCGATGATCCAGCAGATGTTGTCAATTTGATCTCTGGTTCCTCTGCCTTTTCTAAAACCAGCTTGAACATCTGGAAGTTCATGGTTCACGTATTTTTGAAGCCTGGCTTGGAGAATTTTGAGCATTAATTTCCTAGCATGTGAGATGAGTGTAATTGTGCAATAGTTAAAATTAACCTTCTCCTAGTCATAGATATTTGCACTTCTGATGTAGCAATTTGTGGTCTATTATCTATGATTTATTTATATAAATCTCTCCCTATTGTACATTTCTGGCATCATTCATTCAAACTATCTTCCAGCAAGAGAAACCTAGAATGAACTCTCTGAATCACAACATTGTGAATCAAGCAGACCTATGTTTGAATTATTCCTCCAACACTCTTGACCCATCCAAGGCTTACTTTCCACATCTGTAAAACCACAAAAGTAAATGGACTTTGAAAATTGGATAAGATAACGTATACAAAACACTTATCACACTTATTCTATAGAATGTTACTGGCCAACCACTATGGATTGGGCATTCTGCTTGGTATTAGAGATAGACTATTCATGAGGACATGTAAGATCCCTACCTTTTTAAAAAATTTTATTTTATTGAAGTATAGTTGATTTGTTGTTATTCAGTCATTCAGTTGCATCCGACTCTGTTGCAGCCCTATAGACTGCAGCCTGCCAGACTCCTTTGTTCCTGGAATTTCCCAGGCAAGAATACTGGAGTGGGTTGCTATTTCTTTCTCCAGGTGATCTCAACCCAGGGATCAAACCCACATCTTTTGCATTGCAGGCAGATTTTTTACCACTGAGCCACCAGGGAAGACCATAATTGATTTACAGTGTTGTGTTGATTTCTGCTGAACAGCAGTAATTCAGTTTTACATATATATATGTACATATATACATATACACACATTAGTTTTCATATTGTTTTTCATTATGATTTATCACCGGACACCAAAACAGTTTCCTGTATTTGGTAGGGAAGTACAGTAGGTCCTTATTGTTTATCCATCCCATATATAACAGTTTGCATCTGCCAAACTATCTTCTTTAAATTTATACGTGAGAGAGGGAGAGAGACATTAAACAGGTGAAAAAATTACTCTATTTCATAAATCCTATGAAGGAAATAAATAGATACTAACTGGATGAAATGACCAACTTCAATAGTTGTTCAATGAATGGTGGTTATTGCACTATTATTATATCATTTTTGTTGTTCCCCACAACACTACACCCATGCTTTTAGAAAGTATATGCTTAATGAACACTTATTAAATTTACTGAGGTTTAATTTGCATTAGATTCATTTTACAATAATGTGGGGAAGAAAGGAATATGGGTTACATGTTGGTTATGTCCATAACTAAGCCCCCTACCACAAGGCCACATGTGCCATACGCTACTCTTTCCCTTTAGAAGGAGAAAGTATTTGTTTAAAAGCAATGTAATAAATTCAGTAATTAAATCTAAAAGAACTGAGATGTGGTGCTCAAGGGAGTGACAAATTTGAACGTGACTAGCCAGACTGTCCTAGTGGGAGGCTTCAGCAGCTAATCTAGGGAGGGAAATTTGTTGTTAAAAGCAAACATTAGAATATAATAACTAAACAAGTGGTTTGGCATGCGGTGCATTAATTGTGCTAATTGTAGGTTAAGAAGAGGTAGATCTCATACTGCTAAATGTTGATTACAAACTGGAAATTGCTGCATAGAAATTGCATTTCTGTGCTTAAGCCAAGGAGTTTTGCTTCTGTTTAAATCTGGGTGCGGGATAGAAAGCATGGCTAGAAAAACAATTAAGTTCTTTTGTGACGCCAGACCCCTTAGGGAGAGTTTTAGGAAGAGTGCTGTGATTAAGCCCTTAGGACACAGTTTCAAAAAAACCTCTCTCCAGTTGAGGTCTCAAGCATTCATCTCTACCCCACCCCAAAACACACAGCACATGTACACTCAGACTCACAAACAGGGACTTTTTTTTAATACCATGCCCAGAGCCTCTGCATTGTTGGCTATAAAGTAGCCACACATGAAGAAACATAACAAACAGTGCTAATGTTTGTTTTCTTTTGAACAGCACCAATTTAGAAACACCACTGAATTTTCTCTGCCTTATTTTTGTTAAGGTCACTATGACACACTCTGTCTAAAAAGGATTTTTGTTTGTTTGTTGTTTCTTGTTTGCTTTTTCTTTAGTGGCTAGATGATATTCAGAAAACTTACAGTAAGTCTCTGTAACTAGAGACTAAAACTTTAAAATGGTCTGTGTAAGTTTCTTGCGAGTTTTCAAGCGTCCTTTTCTGCTCTCTGGTTCACATACATTCCTATTGTTCTAAGGGTTAAAAACTGCACTATCACAATGACAAGCTTTATTACTCAGTCAAAGTAAATGGATCACCACATCACCTTTCAGAAATGTTCTTCCTTAAGCTATTAAAACATTCCATGCCCTTAGATGACAACAATTTCTCTGCCTTTTGAAATTTCCTTTCTATCCTGCAGAGTTCATAGAGATATGCTTGGTTAAAATCAACTTATATAAAACTATGCACTGTAAATTCTGACACTTCTGTTTGAATCTCTTTTCAAACACTTGTCTTTGCTCACCATAATAGATGTCAGTTCTTCTGATGTAGTTCAAGCATGAGCTTCATATGAAGACTCAGCTATGTCTATTGCATTTCTGAAGCTACTACTCACTGAAGTTTTGTGCTGTTTGACATCAAAGATAGGCAAGAATCACCTGCTGAGTTCACATGCATGGAGCAAAACATCTTCAAATCACTTTTGCTAGACAAAAGTTTTTTTTTTTTTTTTTTTAATATTAAGCTTTCACTATCATGGACTTAAAGGCAAATGCAGTCCTCGTTAAAGTTGCAACATTGTATTATTAAAATATGCATTGGAAACTCTGAATTTAGCTAATTTTTAAACTGAAGATAATTTTTGTCTTTGCCTCAGATTTTAATTTTGCTGCAAAGAATTTAATATTATTCAGACATTTAAAATGTGACTTTTATTTAATATGTAGTTATTTTTACTCAAAGGTAAAAGTGCTTAAAATATTCTCAAACCAAAGGAGATTTTCTACTATTTCTAGCTTTAATAGATGTCTTTGACATCAATTTAAGAGATAGTCCCATTCAAAATAAATCCTGTATATAGAGTATTTGAAAACTACAGAATTTTATTTTAAAAAACTCTGATTTAAGAGTTATTGAAATAATACATTTATATCTTTTGGAAGGAAACTATAGCAGCAATATTTTTTTAATTTTTACAAAGCAATGTAATTTAGTGTTTCTCTCGTTAAATATCAATATTGTCTTATGACAGGATGAAAACAATGTTATTAAAAAGATGTGAATATGAAAATTATGTTTTTCTTGTCTGTGATATTCTGGATGACGGTTTTAAAATTTGAACTTCAATTAACCATTAATTAACCTCAACAGAAAACTAAGTGAATGATGCTAAAAATGAGGCAGGCACACAAGCTTACTCGGGGAAAGGTCCTTTTGGTAATTGCTTTTTATATGTTACTAGTTTTCAAAGTTTGGCTTTCAAAGGACAATAATATTTCAGAGCTTTGGGAGGATATCATAACATCTATAAATTTTTATTTGCCATATTTAGAATGTACCTTAAATGCATATCGTTTAAAAGAATAGAATTTACCATTAATACAAAAAAACTGAAATAATATAACTTTTGAAAGAAGTGACTAGATTGTTTTACTTTGCCGTGGGTCAGAATTTGGAAATTCCTGTTTTTTTGTTTGTTTTCTTGTTTTTCATTTCGTGTGTGTATGTGTGTTTAACCTAATCTGGATATGCTCTGTGCACATCATGGTCACATGTAACATTCAGCTGAAAATGGTGGTAAAGAGTTTGGATACTGCACAAGGACAGATAAGAAATATGCAGAGAATTTTTTCCAGTCTGCAAAGAGAATTCAGTGGAGAAAGATAGAGATTGAATATCATGTCAGTGTAATCCTTTAGCTAACTAGTCAACCAGAGAATGGCCACTCAGGTCTAGAGTATCTTTGCTTTTCTTTATTGCTGTCACATTTTGAATTATCTTTCTATGCTGTAAAAGAGAGAAGCTCTTATTAGAGAAATGTTCTCAGTTTTAGATCCCAAAAAGGGTATGGTTGGATTTTTAACCAAGGTTATTACAGAGCAAATACAAGAAAGAAAACACCAGAAGAATTGCCACATGGCACTTGAGTTCTATTTTAATTTTCTCAAGTCACAATTAGTAAATATACTGAAATTAATTTGTGTTCTTGACAAACTGCTGCTCATCAAAATCTAAGTTCGTTGCTTCTTTCTGGGTACCCGACATACTAGCGTTTCCTTTGGAGTTACCTGTGCTCACATTACTGAGTTCTAACCAGTGGAGTGCGACCAAAAGTCACGTGAGCTACTTTCAGACCCATGTCTGGTGCAAAATCCTCCCTTGAATTTCTTCCCCATAGTCTTCTCTGCTTCCAGCTTGAGAGGCGTGGGTTGAAAATTAAAGAGCCTCTGGCAATCTGGGTTCCTGAATGAGCACATGGAAGAGAACCACCCCTTGGATATATTTATCCAGCGCAATAGTGACACAAATCTGAAATAGAACTCTATTGTGTTTGCCCCAGTATACACTTTGAGTTCTGCTTGTTATAAAGGGTTGTCTGCTGTAGACATACAGGTTGAGGCCTAGTTGTGACAAGACTTAGCCAACCTATAAGCTACAATACTGAAATTTATTTTGAAATTATCTAGCACACTTTTATTTTTTTGAATAATAAAAGTGTGTCTTTTGTACTGCACTGTCCATAAAATTTTATCCATCAGATAAGTCCTCTCCTGAGAAAAATGGAATCTAAGACAAGATAACACTCCGCTGGTCATAACTGCCACCGTCACTAAACATCTCCTCTGACAAACTTGCTACTTAGATGAACCGGAGAGATGAATAGGTAGAAATACAGGACTAAGATGAATATATATATATATATATATATATATAATTTGACTGCTATATATATATAGCAGTCAAATTTGGTAACTGGTATACAGATAGATTCTCCCTCAGTATTTCTGAGGGAGTCGTCAGAGAAAATTCCTCCTTCTCTTACTATCGCTGTATAAAAACCACCCCAAAACTTAATTGCCTAAGATAGCCATTTTATTGTTATGCTTATATATTATGTGGATCTGGAATTTGAACAGTCATAGAAGGAATGACATTTTTAAGTCCTTTAATACATTTTCTAGAAAACAGAATGCAAGTATTTGAATGGTAGTCATCATTACTAATAAACATGAGTGAGGCAGTTTGCCTCAGGGAAATCAATCTAGAAAGAGATGGATACACTTACAACCAATATACCTAATAAAAACAATATAAGATTGCCATCAGTTAACACAGATTATCAATCACTTTCAACTATGCAGTAACAATGTAAAGAAAATACTACAAATTCATAAGTCTGTCTCTCATCCATGTTTTCCATGTACCTGCTACAAGGATCTGATCCGTATGCCATCCTGTGTCTAAAATCTAGTATGATGAATTCAAAATTGCTTAGCATACAGAGTCCTAGCATACACTTGGTGATCTTATATTCTGTTTTCTGCTTCATCTCTTACTGGTCCTCTTACCCTTTCATTTCACATTGCAACCTTGCAGAACTGTTGTCTAACTGTACTATGCCAGGTCCTTTGCTTGGGATATTTTCTACTCCCATCATTTCTCTCTTTTCTCACAATCTTTTCTAATGAAACTTCTGCTCTGTACCACTCAGGTCAGCTTATATAATATTCTCACCACCTCTATTCTTATGATATCTTGTGGTATTTCTACCAGAGCAGTCCTCATTGAGTATAGAAATCTTCCACTATAGACCATAAGCTCCCAGAGACAAAGTTCTATTCTTTTATTTCTTTTTGTTAAAAAAAAAATATTTACAATCTTTAAAATCAGGGAGGGGAAGTGAAGAAATTTTATACATGTACATTTTTCTAGGTACAAGACAGTTTGTGATTAAACTTGATTTAACAGAAGTAGGCACCACTGAAGTGTATCTAAGAAAGCTGAACTTAATATACTTGTTTTTTTTTTTCTTACAAGGTCTGCTTTGAAAGTGTTGGCATAAAAATAATCTATGTTTAGAAATATGACTATGCAGGACATTGGAAATTTTTGAAAGTTTAGTGAAAGTGAATTAAATGATCTGTATTCATATACATGTTAAAGATTTATTTAGTGAAGCAGATACTTTCAATTCCTGATGTTTAACAATAATGATATTAATATGCACACATTTAAAGTGCATTATTTTTATTATATCAATTTAATTGGCCACTTGGCTCTGTGTTCTGGGAATCTCTTGTGCTTAATCACTCAATTGTGTCTAACTCTTTGTGACCCCATGGACTGTAGCCTGCCAGGCTCCTCTGTTCATGTGATTTTTAAGGCAAGAATACTGGAGTGAGTTGACATTTCCTTCTCCAGTGAATCTTCTCAACTCAGGGATTGAACTCTCATTTTCTATGTCTCCTCTTTTGTAGGTGGATTCCCTACCTGCTAAACCACCAGGGAAGCTCAAAATCTCTTATTAATAGATATGTGCAATTTAAACTTAAGTGGATAGTACACTTGTTAAATGGTGTATATTCTCGATGATGAGAATGTGTGTGTTTGGTCACTCAGTTGTGTCTTTATGACCCCATAGGCTATAGTCCACCAGCTCCCTCTGCCCATT